>NC_041358.1:6650382-6770382 GCF_900634415.1 Cottoperca gobio | reverse complement strand
CATCAGATGGTTGGAAAAGATTCACAAATAGCCCAGTATGAGTAAGCAGATATTATTTTTGCAAGGCTGTTTGTCCAATAGCCTTTAGTAGTTTCTAGAATGAGTCAATCTTTCTATCTCAAAAGCAGTTTCTAGAATTACATTTACTTAACATACACATTTTTATTGCCAGGTAGGTTTTCACATACAAGGAATTTGCCTCTGTGTTTTGCTGCATTACAATAAACATAGTAAGAGAAAATAAAAGATAAAAAGCAATTACTGCAATAGTCAAGAAACATTAATAAAATAGAAACGGTGACAACTAAAATATGAAAAACAACATGGACAATATATCCGTTTTTAAAATTAAAGAGCTGCACATTTTGGAGCAGGAATTTTGAAAATATTGTCGTAGGAATGTGAAAGAGTTCACAGTGTAATGCAAAGAGAACATACGCAATGTACTAAGAGACCAAAATATGTGCTTTAACATAACACTTTGAGACAGTTTTCTGTATTTATCAACTATCAATTTCTTATTATTATTATTATTATTTATAAATCTACATGGTGACAGTGTGCACAGTGTCCTATGTTTTGTTGGTTGGTTGGTTGATGAAGGGAATACAGCACAAATGCTCACTTTTTCTCTCAATGGATTGAGATAGAAACTCACTTGAAATCTTCGTTTTTTATGAACTCAACGATGATGTCTTTTTCAGGTTGAATCTGCAGCATCTTCAGAGTGAGGCAGAGGAAGGGAGTGGGCTTGATGTTTCCTCCAAAAACTCCACAGACAAACTTCAACTCCATGGCTTTGTCCACAACCAGCTCAGCTGTGGATGACACAACATGCACACACTTTATAAAACAATCACTGTGAAATACCAAAGGACAAAAAGAAAATGTCTCATTATTGTGTAATATGATTTATTTTGTTGTGTTTATTCTCTAGTAAAAAGTAAACAATAAACCCCAATAATAGGCTGATGGACAGTACAAATTACAATATTTATGATCAAATATATATTTGTTATATTTTTTTAAATGAAAATAGACCTTGCAAATATATATGCAAAGTTAACTAAGGGCCAGGCTAAAGCTGAGCAGATATACCAGGAACTGCTAGAAAGGGATCTTGAACATGCAGACAAACAGATGCTTTACAACAACTACGCAAAATATTTAAACTTCGATCAAAAAGAGTACCAAAGGTCACTAAGATATCACATGAAGGCAGCAGAGATACCGCAACAATCCTTCTTTCGGGAGAACAGCATCAAAGTTCTGGAGAAGATTAGAGACAAAGGCAGGGACAGAATGTGTAGAGAAATAGAGAAGTTTCTGGAAAAAATATAGGTATTGCATTACCTTAAGGAATCTCCATCCATCCATCCATCGTCTACCGCTTATCCGGGATCGGGTCGCGGGGGAGCAGCTCCAGTAAGGAACCCCAATCTTCTCTTCTCCGGACCACATCCTCCAGCTCCGACTGGGGGATCCTGAGGCGTTCCCAGGCCAGTGAGGAGATATAATCTCTCCACCGAGTCCTGGGTCTTCCCCGGGGTCTCCTCCCAGCTGGACGTGCCTGGAACACCTCCCTAGGGAGGCGCCCACCTCAACTGGCTCCTTTCAACGTTTCGTCACAACGGTGCGGTAAAGTGACTGTAATACCGCCCCCGCTGCTCCGATTCTCCGGCCAATCTCTCGCTCCATTGTCCCCTCACTCGCGAACAAGACTTCGAGGTACTTGAACTCCTTCACTTGGGGTAATGGCTCATTCCCTACCCAGAGTAGGCAATCCACCGGTTTCCTGCTGAGAGCCATGGCCTCAGATTTGGAGGTGCTGATCCTCATCCCAACCGCTGCACATTCGGCTGCGAACCGATCCAGTCACTGTTGAAGGTCACATACCGATGGTGCCATAAGGGCCACATCATCTGCAAAGAGCAGCGATGAGATCCTCAGGTCACCGAACTGCAACCCCTCTCCTCCACGACTACGCCTTGATATCCTATCCATGAAAATCACGAACAGGATTGGTGATAAAGCGCAGCCCTGGCGGAGGCCAACATTCACGGGAAACGAGTCCGACTAACTGCCGAGTATACGGACACAACTCTTGCTTTGGGCGTACAGGGATTGGATGGCCCTCAAAAGTGACCTCCTCACCCCATACTCCCGCAGCACCTCCCACAGTATCACCCGGGTGACCCGGTCATACGCCTTCTCCAGATCCACATGTAGACCGGATGGGCGTACTCCCAGGCCCCCTCCAGGATCCTTGCAAGAGTAAAGAGTTGGTCTGTTGTTCCATGACCAGGACGGAATCTGCATTGTTCCTCTTCAATCAGAGGTTCGACTACCGGCCGAACCCTCCTTTCCAGTACCTTGGAGTAGACTTTACCAGGGAGGCTGAAAAGTTTGATACCCCTGTAGTTGGCACACACTCTCTGGTCCCCCTTTTTAAATAGGGGAACCACCACCTAGGCACTGTCCCAGACTTCCATGCAATGTTGACGAGGCGTGTCAACCAAGACAGCCACTGAACACCCAAAGCCTTCAGCATTTCTGGACGGATCTCATCAACCCCTGTGTCTTTGCCACTGTGGAGTTGTTTGACTACCTCAGTGACTTCCATCAGGGAAATTGACGATGATCCCCCATCAGCTTCCAGCTCTGCCTCAACCATAGAGGGCGTGTTAGTCGGATTCAGGAGTTCCTCAAAGTGCTCCTTCCACCGGCCGATAACCTTCTCAGTTGAAGTCAGAAGGGTCCCACCCTTGCTGTACACAGCTTGGATGGTTCCTCGCTTCCCCCTCCTGAGGTGCCGGATGGTTTTCCAGAAGCACCTTGGTGCCGACCGAAAGTCCTTCTCCATAGCTTCTCTTCTAAAGGAATCTGTAAGTACTTAATAATCGAGCTGTGTCCATTAAAGGCAGGTTTCTAAAAGTGTCGGGACTTTTGTAGTTAACATTCGTAGTTAATGGAAGACAGAGGCTCTTGATTTTTATGAAACACGCCGAATCATTCACTAACACTGATTGTTAACATGTTGAAATTATTTGTTAAAATAGATTTTGAATGGATGTTGTTTTCCTTAACTTAGTGTATAAATCTGCTCAGGTTTACACAGTGTACTCTCTCAATTCTTTTTTTTTCTTACTTTTAATGGTGGGGAGGGGGGTGACAGATATGTCATGTCATATGTCTTTTAAGCTACTGAGTGCCTAAATTTCCCTCGGGATCAATAAAGTATCTATCTATCTGTAACCATGATGTTTTCCTTTGCACTGTATTTTAAGAACACCGTACACTCTATAGCCTTTGAAATTTGCTTTGCTGAAAGCTTTGAGTTGTGAAATATAAAACTGTGATGTAATGTAATACTTCATTTTAAAATGAATATTATGGCCAGATACAACTGATTGTATGTATAGAAAATATGTCAAGTTTGCTTAAATTGTACAAATTAATAAACATGCATTATATACACTATGAAAAGTAGTTTTAACTCTTTTTGTTTTGGTTGTTACTATATACAAGAACTTCAAATACACGACACATCATTTTGCAGTACTGCACTTAGGCTGCTGATGGACGGTAATTAAACTTTACATTTTAAAGTTAACATGGATGAGCATTAAACAAATGAAGCTGTATAACAGAGGTATGTGAACGTGTTGGGAACCAAACAATAACCTGCTTACATCAGCAGGTGGAAGCAGCAGAGCGTCATAATGCAGGTGTCTCCAGGTGACAGCTGTCCCAGCTCTTCATACTGACACTCAGCAAACAGCTGCTGCTCAAAGTGAACACATAATACACTGCTCAAAAAAATTACAGGAACACTTTTGAATCAGAGTATAACATCAAGTCAATTAAACGTCTGGGATATTGATCTGGTCAGTTAAGTAGCAGAGGGGGTTGTTAGTGAGTTTTTGCTGCTTTGGTGTTAATGACATTAACAACAGGTGCACTAGAGGGGCAACAATGAGACGACCCCCAAAACAGCAAAGGTTTTCCAGGTGGAGGCCACTGACATTTTTTCCCTCCTCATCTTTTCTGACTGTTTTTCACTAGTTTTGTATTCAGTCAGTGTCACTACTGGGAGTATGAGGCGATACCTGGACCCTACAGAGGTTGCACAAGCAGTCCAGCTCCTCCAGGATGAGCACATGTGACAGATGTGAAAGGGTCTAGAGAAGCCGTGGAGAATGTTATGCTGCCTGTAACATCGTTCAGCATGACCGGTTTGGTGGTGGGTCAGTGATGGTCTGGGGAGGCATATCCATGGAAGGACGCACAAACCTCTGCAGGCTAGATAACGGCCCCCTGACTGCCATTAGGTATCGGGATGAAATCCTTGGACCCATTGTCAGACCCTACGCTGGTGCAGTGGGTCCTGGGTTCCTCCTGGTGCACAACAATGCTTGGCCTCATGTTGCGAGAGTGTGCAGGCAGTTCCTGGAGGATGAAGGAATTGATTCCATTGACTGGCCCCCACGTTTGCCTGACCTAAATCCAAATAGAACACCTCTGGGACATTGTTTTTCATTCCATCCGATGCCGTCAGGTTGTACCTCAGACCGTCCAGGAGCTCAGTGATGCCCTGGTCCAGATCTGGGAGGAGATACCCCAGGACACCATCCGTCGTCTCATTAGTAGCCGCAATGTTGTCAGGCATGCATACAAGCACGTGGGGGAAATACACAGTACTGAGTACCATTTTGAGTTGCTGGAATGGAATTTCAGCAAAATGGACAAGCCTGCCGCATCAATTTTTCAATTAGATTTTCGAGGTGTCTTTGAATTCAGCCCTCTGTAGGTAGATCATTTTAATTTCCATCAAACGATGTGGCATCCTTTCGTTCCTACCACATTACCCAGTTCATATCAGTATTGATATCCAGGATTATTTCTTCCCCCATTGAAATCTGATGTGGTTTCAAAGTGTTCCTTTAATTATTTTGAGCAGTGTATAAACATGTACCAGTGCTGACCAAATTGACTTGTGTCCTCTGTAGTGGACATTTTGTTCTCTTGTATTCTTGTGAGCCACTGTATCAATCTCTGCTGTATTGTACAGAGGACATTCTGGACTTTTCAGTGATATGTCATTGGTTAGAGTGACATGCTGGGAAGTTCCTCTTTCTTTTCATTCAAAATGGCCGGCATACCAACAACAACATTTTATCGAAAGAGGAGAGGTAAGTCAAATACTGTTAATATATTGGGTTTTTTAATATGAACATCATATTGTTTATTAACCTGTTAGGAATGATATTATTAGTTCTGAAAGTAGTTAAATAATTTGTGTTTTTATATAACAGCTCTTTTATTAATGTCCATTCTAGTGGACACCAAGACCATCTTCATGTACTTAATGACTCAACAGTGTTGCAGGAGACAGATCTGAAGCAGAATGTATTCTGTACCAGATAGTTGAGGGAGATTCAGATTTGGAGTTGTCAGATGATGAGAGAGATCAGAACTTCACACCAGGGATAGAAGCGCTTGAAGAAGAAGAGGAAGAAGATGCAGATGCTCAGATGAGCAAACAGATACAGACACAGACACAGAGACAGATAGGGACGAGCAGGATAGATGTCGGCCTCTGTGGGCCAAGAGTAGCATGTATGTTGTACATTCAATCCAATCAGATGTGTGTAAGGTTTTAATTATTATTCCTATTATTTCATTTAGTTTATTATAGTTTTTTTCTCAAACTATATAGATTCACACCTGTGCTACCTGGGCTTCCTGACTGTCAAGGTGACCCTACAACCCATGCAGATCCCACAACCAGAGCCATCTGTGCGCAGGCAAGGCACATGATGCCAGAGATGGTGGATATCAAGCATGCAGAAAGATGCAGACATCAGGGCTGCAAAGACGTATATGAGGTGTACCAAATGCTAGATGTTTCTCTGCATTACAAAACAGAACATATGCTTCCAGGAGTATCACAGCTAAAAATGCAAGGAATAAATGAAGAATGAGGAAGGAAACAGTCAAATAAAGGATTGAAACTTTTGATCGGAATTGACAATGTTTATACATCAGGCTTTTATTTTGAGAGCAGTTAAGCAGAAGACTAGTTTTGTTGTAGTCTCTAAATATACAGCATTATTCAGATCAAAATTACTATTATTTTTAATGAAAAGGTGAATGTATTTTGATTTCATCACTCTACAACACTAATATGTTACATATTTTATCTTTTAATTTAATCTGTTTTTTCACACTAAAATGGTATTCAGGTCCATTACAGTGGACACAATAAAAAATAAAAAATAATTTTAAAAAGTCTAAATTGCAAGATGTTTTATTAACTCCAAATAGGTAGGAAATCACAAAAAAAGGAATTTGAAAGACACATTTTTTCCTCAGTTCCCATGAGGATAAGATAATGCACATGACACCTTAATATTTCTGTTTGATATGTACTCAAGGACATATCATGCACTGTCACTGTCTCTATAAACCCTACATACTGTATATAGACATGTACATATACAAGTGTAGGCCTAAATATCCATCAGTTTAATACATATTTCTTTGCGCTATTTATATTGTTTACAACTAACAGAAACACCTGACTTGTATATAAGCATTTTATTCATGTTGTTGGTCATATATAGGCCGAATACTCCGAACTGCTGTTTCGGGCATAGGCACAAACAACAGTCAGAGGCGAAGGCTTAACCCGGAGGCAACCCTCTCGTCCTCCAGGGTGAACTCCAATGTAGCTGGAGATTTGTGAGTAATGTATGTTTCTTGTTATTTTCCTTTCTTCAAGGTTAATTTGTTATCAATAAAGAACACAGGGTTGCACAACAACATGCAAGTTGTAGTCACTGTTGTGCTACACAGGAAAAAAACAAAATAGTTTTGAGCTGTCATCTCAAAACAGTCATCTTCCTTGAGTTCTTTCCTCATTTCATACTTCCAGTCTTCGTTCCTTCTCTCGTTTCTTTTCTCCTACCTTTTGTTATCTATCTTTTCCATTATTTTCTCCCCATTTCCTCCCTTCCGTACATTTCTCTTTCTTCATTGACTCTTTCAGGCCCTTGGTTTGTCCATCCAGTCTACATGTGTTTTGTAAAATCTTACGACCGTGTGCCCCATGATGGCCTGTGGGGGGTGCTATGGGAGTATGGAGTACTGGGGTCATTGCTACGAGTTTTCGAGTCCTTTCAGTATACAACCAAAGTGAAAGCTGTGGTGGAAATTCTGTTAACAAAGATGATCAAAAGATACAAAGCATGTCAAATCAAATCAAATCAAATTTATTTGTATAGCCCAATATCACAAATTATACATTTGTCTCAGTGTGCTTTACAGACTGTACAGGTTACGACATCCTCTGTCCTTAGACCCTCACATCGCACAAGGAAAAACTTCCTAAAAGAAACCCCAAAATTAAAGGGGAAAAAATGGAAGAAACCTCAGGGAGAGCAACTGAGGAGGGATCCCTCTCCCAGGACGGACAGACGTGCAATAGATGTTGTGTGTACAGGATAAACAACATAGTACAAATACAACATTTGACAGAAATTATGTTGTGCTGAAAAAAAAAGAAATAGAAAGTATGGATGAATCCAGGAAAATGCCAAAAAGGCTTCCCGGTGTCCAGCAGGACCAGGTCAGCAGGCGCTGTCACGATTCATGATCCTGACGTAAACTTTATCAGTGGCAACCTGCCACATGAGAGACAGACACTCCGGGGATGATACCCCGGATGGTGAGTTAGTAACATACATTTACATAAATGCATACAGATAGAGAGGGAGAAGAAGAGAGGGGAGGGGAGGAGAGAGGAAGAGAAGGAAGAGAGCAGGGAGGTGTCTTTGAGTATTTTATTATAAAGAAGGCTTTCTGCAGAAAGGATCAGACCATGCAGCACCAATACTCTCGAACTTCGTTCCTACCCTCACCTATGGTCATGAAGGCTGGGTCATGACCGAAAGAACGAGATCGCGTGTACAAGCGGCCAAAATGGGTTTTCTCTGGCGGGTGGCTGGCGTCTCCCTTAGAGATAGGGTGAGAAGCTCAGCCATCTGTGAGAGACTCAGAGTAGAGCCTTTGCATTGAAAGGAGCCAGTTGAGGTGGTTTGGGCATCTAGCATGGATGCCACCTGGGTGCCTCCCTAGGGAGGTGTTCTAGGCACGTCCAGCTGGGAGGAGACCCCGGGGAAGACCCAGGACTCAGTGGTAGATGATGGATGGATGGATGGATGGATATATGCGCACATTCGTAACCCCTAATCCATAGTTTTAACTTTCTCTTTTAGATATATGTCATATTTTTATCATATAATTTGTCTGGTAGTTTATTATTGTCATGTTCTTTTCTTTTTCTTGTAAGTTCTTCAGGTTCCATGTTTCCCACCAGATAAGTGGGAACACTATCATCAGGGTAAGTATGATCTAAGTTTGTTGACTGGGGCGGGATTGTTTCTGAGTCTCTGGTATAGGGCCATACTCACCCTCCTGTTGTGACTCTGACCTCCTTTCACAGTGCCCTTTTAGCTCTTGGGCTGTGTTGTTTCTTCACTGGGGTTAAGACAAGTGTCCCCTATTGGAAACACCTCCCTTTGTAGCCAGACTTCACACAAAGAGGTCTGGTTTCTTCTTCTATGGAGAGTCAGTATCTTTCTCAGGTGTAGGTGATATATGTACCCTTTTACAGTGTGCCAGGTGTAGGAGATGATGAGTCACTGGGTTGATCTGGAACTCTCTTGCAGTGGTTAGTGTGTACCCACGTTGCTCTACCAGTGACCTTTACTGCCGTCTGTGTTGTCAGGAGCACTTGATAGTGTCCCTGCCACCGCTTGTGTCATCAGCTTTTTCTTCTCAGGTCTTTTATCACCACCCAGTCACCTGGTTTCAAGTCATGCAGCTGTTCAGCTGCTGGAGTTGGTAACGCGTCTTTCACCTGTCTGTGGATATCAAATGAACAGAGGAGAGATTTGCACAATAACGGAGCATTTCATCTTCACACAAAACCGTTGAAGGCAAAGTCCGCCTTGCTGGTCCAATACCTGTATTCAGTCATCTGCCAAACAAGATCTCAAAAGGACTCAATTCAATCTTATTCTTGCTCTCTTTTGTAGAAGCACAATGGGAAGGGCTTTAGGCCATGATAGCCTTGTTTCTTAACAACATTTGGCTAGTTTGTTTTTCAATGTGCCATTTTCTCTTTCAACAGCCCCTCCACTTGCTGGGTGGTAGGAGCAGTGTTGTTTTAAGTCAATGCCTAAGTACTGGCTAACTTGCTTCAGGACTGTGTTTACAAAGGGCGCTCCATTATCACTGCTGATCTTTGCTGGTATTTCCCATCTGGGAATAATCTCTGTGATAAGAGCCTTAGTTACAGCCTCTGTATCCTGTTTGGCAGTGGGAAATACTTAAACCCGTTTGGAATACATGTCAACAATAACCAGTGTTGTGGAAGTTTTCCTGATTTATGTATATAAAGTCAAATAAATGGTGATAGAGACAGAGTTGTCTTTGTACATTTATTTGAGATCTCAAAGACACCAGTCCTACAGAGCACTGGTGTAGTCTGTAGGAGAGCGCAGATTGAAAGAGAACACACAGACATTTTATACACACTTGGTCCCTTGACTCTATTGACTGAGTGATAAACACAGCATGGGACAGAGGACAAACTGCTGATGACCTATAGAACAATAAAACAACAGTCAATAGGTGATTGATCAGCACATCTGTTATTTACTGTAAACACATTTACTGTTAGATTAATTCCTTTTGATGTTTGTAAGGTCATTCCCTCCAATCTGAAGAACTTAGTCCTGGGAAACTCAATCCTTTTATCTTTGGGTATATATATGCATAGACATTTGTTTCTTGGAGCAACATAGTATCTTGACTTCGTCTCTTTGATAACAGTTATGTAAACACTAAAGCAAATGGCACAACCAAGATACTTTCTCAGAGAGTTAATCAGTATGTAAATCTGATGAGAGGACCATCTGTGTCCTGTCTTACAATGCCTCCCCCATTATAACAAGAAAAGGCAGTTGACCCTGGCTTGATAAGGGAACTTGTAAAGTTGTGCAAATGCATGAAAAGAGAAATAGGCAGATCATCACTTGTAACATTATTTGGACATTATTTAAACAGTAGACATTTAAATTGCTATTACACCAGACAATATTTTCAGCCCAGTTTCGTGCGGCTCTTCAGTTCATATCAAATTTTATTTGTGAGTGTGTGTATGTGTGCTGTCAGTATGAGAGCATGACAGTGCATCTAATTTTGATGTGGCCCAAGAGCCAATCACAAAAATGCTTGCGATGCAGTGAACCAATCACCTTCGAGGGGGGAAAAACCTATCACTGAGTAAACAATATCTGACCATCTGAGTTCGATCCTAAAATGGCAGGGGAAAAATGCACAGCTAAGCGAAAATATGAAGACCAACATACGGCATTTTATTAGAGTGGGAGAGTTCATATTCATATAAAAATGCTGCCTGACCTAGTGCAAAGTGTATTTGCGTGTGTTAACAAACTGAAACTGTCTAAGACACTTCTTCAAAAGGGAGAATTAGCGCATTTTCCCTCTCTGCTAAAAGCAAGTGGACAAGATTACGTTCCTCGTCGACCCTTTTAATGCTGAGACGGACTATTTGAAAGCCCCGCTAGTCCATACCTTTCAACATTGGAATTTCAAAATAAGGGAATTTCTTTGCCGGACTCCTTCCATATCTTAACAGCTCTCAGCCACCAATGTGAACGTAAACACATAAGGGACGGGTATATACATTCAGGAAATACATGTTTATTTAAAGTATGTATTACTTGTACAGACATGTTTATAAGATTTATGTATTTTATTTGATGAGTTATTATCATCAATTTATTTGATGATGGATGAGTTGTGTGGCTTTAGTTTTCCCACGACGAGTACTTCCTTGCGAGACGGGAAACATGTCTGCTACACTGCGACTGAAATCAACGCAGAAGTTGAAGGCTACATTGTTTTTAACGCAAATCATTGACATCTTTCCCTCAGCTTTGGTCACTTGGTTTTCCTCCGACACAGTTATTATCACACTAGTCACGGACGAGGCGATGGCCCAGTTGGAGATGATTGAACTTTCTGAGAAAGACCGACTGGAATCTGTTCTGAGGAAAGGGATCCTTGAGTTCTGTAAAACTGTGCCAATGGAAAAATATCCCAATGTCAAACGGGCTGCGCTCAAGCTACTATCAATGTTTGGGTCAACATACGTCTGGGAGTCGGTGTTATCTATCCTGAAACACGTGCAATCAAAGTATCGATCTGTTCTGACACACATGTGAAAGAATTGCTTTGAGTGACCACGACGGAATACAAGCCAGATTTGAGGAGGATTGTTCGAGGCAAGGAATGTCAGAAGTCCCACTAATTTAAAGAAGCAACATGCATAGGAAGATAAAAGACTTTTTCACATTTGTTTACTGAGAGTTTGTGTGTGAGAGTGCACACAATGTTCATTGTTGATAACAACTGGCGCCTAAATACTTGTAGGAGAGGTTTAATTCAATTTCTCTCAATATTATGGTGTGTGACATTTACAATAACAATCTGAGCAGAGCTATGTGTGTCTGTCTGTGTAAGGGTGTGTGTGTCTTTGGGAGGGAGGGTCTTTGAGTGTGTGTCTGTGTCTGTGTGTCTGTGTGAGAGAGAGAGGGGAGGAAGAGAGTGAGGGAGCACAGAGAAAGGCTGAGAACAAAAGAGAGAAGGGGGGGGGGGGTTGTACATCTGTAACTGTGTGTATGATGTGGCTCTTTGCAGTAACATAGTAACATTTTTGGCTCTCAACCTCTGACTGGTTGGCCACCCCTGTACTACACCAAAAGCATATCTGCTGTCTGTGTAGATATTTGCTGTTTTGCCTCCAGCCAATGTGCATGCTTTGCATGCAATTTGCATGCAGGGAGTGGCTGAGCCTGTATGGTGTCATGTAATGTAACTACAGCATAGCCAACTTGATTTTTGTCTGTGTCTGCGTTGCGTGTACCTGTGATTGTTTCCATCTGTTCCCCCTCACCTCTTGTATAAATTGTCCTATCTCCACTTTTCTTGTGCCAGTTCGTCTTGTCATATCATGTGAAAGTACCAGTGTATGAAGAAGTGTGATTTTTCAGAGAAGTTTGTATATCCTCCTAGTGAGCGTTTTGAGTTGATCATCGGATTTATAAGTAAAGTATTGTTTTTTTTACACTTTATATTTGCTTCTGGAGTCGTGCGTTTTAGTCTTCCTTCCCTGTGTCCGAGTTGTAACAGGATGTCATGTGGACAAAGGTGTTAGATCATAAGGGAAGGAGAAAAACATAGTCTTTTGATTTATTGTAGAATGCTAACTCGGCAAATTAAGACGATGGGAAATTAATGACCTTTTAGCCTCAGTATCGTCATAAAGGGTTGGAAAACAATATATAAGGGGGACCACAGAACGTTAGAATTGAGTGATTACAGCCGGCTGTAACCTCGGGTGATTTCTTATTTGCATATAAGAATAAACTCTATTGTATCTGACTTTGTTCTTCTCCAGTGAACTTCTTTTGAATCTGACTAGAACTGGACCAGAACTTCAATAGCTTATTAGATTTAATTTGTTCGAGGAAGAGGTCCAGAGTTCACTTCTGGCCTGGAGAAAATTATTTTTCCTCAACAGAACATAAATTATTGCAAACTTAAACAGTCACCCAGTTTTCAACAATACTATAAATGCGGGACAGAATTATAGACAAATGTTACGGCAATGTGAACAACGCTTATGTGAGTAGAGCCAAACCCCAGAGCTTCCAAACCCGGACTATAATACGATGTATCTCATATCTGCTTATAGAACTGTTCTCAAACAGAGCAAACCACAAACCAAGACTGTAAACGTTTGCACGAGTGACAGAATAGAGTCTCTTAACAGATGTTTTCTCCCTACTGAGTGGATTATCAGCAGAGCGCATAATGCAGGTGTTTCCAGGTAACGCTGTCCCAGCTCTTCATACTTTCACAAGGGTCACCGCCATCGCATATGAAACAGACATGCAACTAATTTAGGGGTCATGTTGCGCATCTCAAATAGCTTTTATTAATTGTATAATTAACATTACCATGATTCATGAAGTAAATAAACTAGGACTATAATTTGTGAAGTCCATGATTGGCTTTATTATTGTTGCATCCAAAAATTGAGTAGTCATTTAAGTGCATCGGCCATCTCCCCAGGTACGTAATCCAAGGCCCTGAACTACAGTCTACCTCAGTTTTGTTGTTGTTTTTCAGTTTAGTTTTTTGTCAGGGAGAGAATTAAGATGAGGGGGCACAGTGACCTTTTTGGACAGACCTGGACCCCCAAGGCTCCACATTAAGCCGACAGGGACATTCTGCAGACAACTGCTGCTCAAAGTGTACATATATACTGAGTGGCTTATATTATGATATAATATTTTATCAGAAGGTGCAGCCATAAAAAAAAAATGTGGCATCTTATTCTAAAGAATAAAAGCAAACTAATTATTTGAAATTCACTTAGCAGAAAATATAATCAACAAACTTTAATAAGTCATGTCTAAGTTCTTTTTTCAGAAATGTGGCTTTCGGTTTCTATTCCTGGGAAACAATAGTCAGGTGGGCGTCTTTAGACAGAGCAAAAATGTAAACGTCTGACATTCACTTCTGCTTTGTAGTCAACATTTAAAGCTGCGTGCTCAACAACATCTCAAAATTTACAGCAAAGCAGGAGTTGGACATCACTGACTTTTTTCTAGCGAACCCAAAGCAGCATCAAGAGCTAAATCCAGCTGAACTAAGTAATATTTAGAGAACTGCTGAGTGAAGGAAACAGCTGAATGATGAGGTGAGCAACTGCTTCTGTCTTTCAAGTAATAACAATCATTATGATGTATTTAATATCTTATTATTATTAAGCCCCAGAGATCCAAAACCCTCACTTTTAATAATAATAATAATAATAATAAATTGAAATTATATAGCGTTTTTCGAGACCTCAAAGCCGCTTTACAATAGCAGGGGAAGTGGGGCCAGGGGTTAGGACGAGGGAAGAAAGGGAAAGAGAAAAGGAATAATAATAATAATAATAATAATAATAATAATAATAATAATAATAATAATAATAATAATAATAATAATAATAATAATAATAATTCTAGTCTAGTAGTCTACTCCATTGAGTGTTGACAAGAAACAGGTGTAGACGAAATATGTGTTGTTTTGATGACCTATCATGTACGCAAAGGTGCGTAGTGACACAAGTGACGTTACGCTATCCAGATTTTTGCCGTGCATGCGTACCTGCGTACCAGTTATGTGCACCCCTGAATATATATCTCATCTGGCTTGGGAACACCCTGGGATCCCCCAGGAGGAGCTGAAAATGTTACTGGTGAGAGGGAATGAAAAAAGGATGGATGTTTTATTTTCCTACTCAGTGCTTCTTACTCCATTCCTTCCTTCCCTTCTCCTTTTCTCCACATGAGATGAACAGTGGTTATGAAAACATAGCAAACTTCAAAGCATATTACATTAACCTACTGATGATGTGTTTTAATAATTGTTATTTTTATTCTCCATCAGTGCTGCTCAGAGTCAAACAACACTGGTGTCCAAACTGCAGGGCCTGCAGTGCCACTTCACCTGGGATCTGGACACCAGCAGGGCCAAACTTTTACGTTTCAGGGAAAAGTTAGAGGATTTTGGCACCGAGGACGGACACAGCTGGCAGGGTCACATTTACAACCTGCGGGGGTTCATTGAATATAAGCTGGGGTTCACTGAAGAAGCCCAGAGTTTCTTCAACAAGGCTACAGAGGCCTTCTGCCAGATAAGAAATGCAGATGAGGGTCCCTGGTTAGTGGTGAACTATGGGAACCTGGCTTGGCTGCACCACCACCTGGGAGACCCAGCAGAGAGTGAGGCTTACCTGACAAAGGTCGACGCCCTGATGAATAAATATCCATCTCCATCTCAGGACAAGCTCCACCCAGAGATCTGTGCTGAAAAAGCCTGGACTCTCATGAGGTTTAGCACAGATAAAATGCCGCTGGCTCTAGATTACTTCCTGAAGGCCATCGAGATGCAGCCGGACATGGTGGAGTGGAACACCTGCCATATCTTAGGGTTAATGTTTGCTTCAGAGCACAGCAGCACAGAGCAGGGGGCTGACATCTTGGAGAAAATGAGAATCGCCAAAGACAAGGATCCAGAGAACTTGTACCTCGCAGTTCACTACTTCAACCAATGTGCTAAGAAAGGAGAAAGAATTGAAGATGAAGCACGTGAGCTAGCCAGGGAGGTTTTGAGAAATCCTGTCAGCAGCTACAGTGGTATTAAACCATTACTTAGCGTTTACAGAAAGTATTTATCTGTTGATGAGGCCATTGATTTGGCAGAGGAGGTTCTTGAATACCATCCAGATGAGCGTTATCTGAAGGGATGTGCTGCACTTTGCTACAGATGGAAGATCTTTGACAATGACAGTCTCCCAACCCAAAGCCTGATGGACAGAGCAATCAGTCTCCATGAAGAGATGATTTCTCTTTACCCTCATTCCTCACTGAGGAAGAAAATAGATCTTGCACATATATATGTAAAGTCAACTAATGGCCTTGCTAAAGCTGAGCAGATATACCAGGAACTGCTAGAAAGGGATCTTGAACCTGCAGACAAACAGATGCTTTACTACAACTACGCACAACATTTAAAATTCCATGGACAAGATCCCAACAGGTCAATAAGATATCACATGCAGGTGGCAGAGATACGGCCACAATCCATCTTTCATGAGAAAAGCATCAAAGTTCTGGTGAACTTTAGAGACAGAGGCAGGGGCAGAATGTGTAGAGAAATAGAGGAGTTTCTGGAAAACCTGCAAGAGCCATAGTGTTTTTAACAGCACTGGTTCTGAATCCAGAACAAATATAGGTATTGCATTAGCAATAACATCTGTATATGCTTATTATTTTGATTACTTACACGTTAATTAAGTTGCACGTTTTTTCTCTCTTGGTCGTGTGGTCCAGAAGGCAGCAACACCCACACTCGGAACATGTAATATACGATCAACTCTTTGTTGGTTTTAGTCTATAAATGGCTAACAAACAAAAGAACCTGTATATTTTGAGCTGTCTCCTTTTAAGGCAGGTTTCAACAAGTGTTCATTGAAGACAACACATATCTAAATACCTATACATTAGCACTGAAAAACTGCCAGCTGTAGTACACAAGTACAAATGTGTTGTAAATGTTAGTGAATAATAAAACTTGGATTTGTAATGCAGCTTAATTTGTTCTATCACCTGAATTACAGCCAAATGCAACTGATTGTTTTCATGTATGTAAGCTGTGTCTCAGTTGTACACTCTATAAATACTATGAAATATACATTACTAAGACATTCTGTTGGACGTCAACCAAACTACAACTTTTAAAGCTACTGCCAACATTATATTTGAAAACCTTTAGAGAAGCAAAACATTAGTTAATTCATCGTTTTCCAAAAACTAAAATCACAGTAACACTGAATTTTATGTTTGAGATTTCAGAATAATTCCTTGGAAATAATAATTTGGTACTAATTACAGGGGAAAACAGTAATTTCCTCAAAAGAAATGCTGAAGTTTTTCCCAAGTAAAGATGAATTCATTTATTGATTGATGATTGAAAACTTTATTGGAGCCTTGTTTAATAATATAATTTCCCAAAGACAAAGTATAAATGTTTGCATGTTCAGCCGACCTTTTGGCAATATAGTGTAACATGAAACCCATAGACTGTTGAAAACACAGCTGTAATATTTGTATCATGTCTTATTTTACTTGACAAAGTTCCTTGTAAATAAAATCCCAGGAGCATCATGTCATGTCTCGTCGAGTTTGTTGAGTTTTTCATGTTGTAACTTCCTGTTTTGTTGTGTAACTACCTCTTGTTTCTCAATCCAGATCCCTTTACTTCCTGTCTTGGTGTGGTTTCCTGCCATCTTCAGCCCCGCCCCTGATTGTTTCCACCTGTTCCCCCTCACCTCTTGTATAAATTGTCCTGTCTCCCCTTGTCTTGTGCCAGTTTGTCTTGTCATATCATATGCAAGTACCAGTGTATCAACAAGTGTGATTTTTCAGAGAAGTTCTTATATCCTCTTAGTGTGCGCTTTGAGTTGATCATCGGATTTATTGAAGTAAAGTATTGTTTTTTACACTTTACATTTGTTTCTGGAGTCGTGCGTTTGAGTCTTCCTTCCCTGTGTCCGAGTCGTAACACATCAATCATGAGTTGCATGTCGTCGTCTTTCCTCTGGATTCAAACAAACTTCCATAAAACACACGACTAAGGAATCAGGGTCTTTATTTCTGACAAATGTCAGGTCAGAGTGTGAAACTCATTCTTAACATACAGAAACACATTTTCTACATTTACACAGATCCAAAAGTTATCAATAATAGCTGTAAGTATCTGAAGACGGGGCGTACTGTAAGATTGCTCTCTCTCAGAGGGTGTGAGAATGAGGCTGAAAGGCTGCAGATGGAGTGAGTGAATATATACTGTCCATACACACTGCTGAGACCGGAGGGCTTTACATTGTAAAATCTTAGACATGTCGGTGGTCCAACATCGAAAATGGAAATGACTTGTAAACTTAAAATTAAAAAAACTCAAATTTCGTACAAGATTTAGAAGCAAGTTCTATGACCGTTTGGAGGTAAAAAATAAAAAGGGAAGATATATAAGAAACATCACTCATTTCCTCTTCGACTCTTCTTGTGACTCTTTTTTGAACTCCTGTGATGTGAGAGAAACAAAATGACTTTAAATGGAAATAATTAAACAAATAGTTCATAACTAATTACTTAGAAAAGAAATCACACTGGAGATATAGGAACATTAAATACCCTGTTTGTTTCATTTCAGACATTATTGTAAAATAGTGACAACACACAAAGAGTGCTGGGCGTCTCCTTAAATCCATTTTGTTAATGTGCTGAAGATCGTGTGTTGCGACTGAAAGCTCCAGAACAGCTACTCAATTAACCTTGACGTGAGATTGTTTTGTTTGTACTGCTTCCAAGGTCAAGAATCCTTTTTTATATATACTTTAAAATGAAAACAAATATGTGAAAAGTGGGAAAACTCCATCTGCTGGTGAAGATCGTGTGATACAATAAAAATATCCTGAAAACTACTCTAAAGACTCTGTGGAGAGATAGTTTTGGTACAGACTAAAATGTACCTGTGGCACTGCTATCAAGAAGCACCAAGTACTGAAAGTTGTCAGATTTGTAAAGTTAATGGCTTCTTCTTTGTGCACAGTTTCTGATTTAAATTAGTAAAAACTGTATTTTTAGGCAAAGTTATTGTTTATCTGCTTGTGTTTAAACAACATTCAGTAACTTTCGCTTCTTGTTTAAAAAAAACATGTTTATTATATGGGATCGAAAAACTTGGAACTATACCCTGACCCAATATATGCAGATAGAAAAATGGTTATAATTTTGTGAGTAGATGCAACATTCTTGCATGTTTAAGCAACAACAGCATCATCACTCACCTCTCTGGGGACTTTGAGTGGCTGCGATGTCTGTGGCTTCTGTGATGACCTGGATCAGAATAATGATAGCATAAGTACCAAACAACCATCCTCAAACCATCATTTACAGTAAGGATTTGTTTCTTCTTCTACAGACTCATAAGAATCAAGTATTGTGAACATCTGGGTAAAACTTTGAATTCAAATAATAAAGAAAACCAATTGAAGAAATAAAAGTTTGACCGGAACACGAAAATTAAATGACAACGACATAAAATAAAAACCTCATCGAGCTCATCTGTCCAAATAAGAGGAGGTAGAATCAAAGAATAACTTCCTCTCATTCACTGTGGTGTTCACAGTTTAGTACAAATACAATTCAATAAGTGAAATGTCTGCAAAAGAGTTCTCAAAAAATTCTTATTAGGGTTTTATCTAAATGACCTCCCTGTATACATCCATCCATCTATTATTGTACAGCCACTATAGGCCAGTAGTAGAGCCTACTCTTAAAGTTTCTCAGTTTCGCATCAATGCATCACACGAGTACCTACCGGGGGATTTGGAGCGGTGGCGTCTGTGTCTGGACCGGCTGTGGTGTCGGCGGGGGCTCTTGCTGCGATGGCGGTCTCTCCGGGGCGATGGGCTGCGAGAACACGCAACAAAAAGACATGAATGAGGGTCATGTATTATATTTTAAAAAGGTGACAAAGGATTTCAGCAAAAAGCGAACATACCTTCGCTTCTTTGGAGATCTGCTCCTCCTGCAGAAAGAAAATAAACACACACAGGATTTGAGCTGAATTCACAATTTATTAAATGACTTCACAAGAATGTAGCTGTGGAAAATGTCTCATTCTGGATGATTAAAACACGAACCGTCTGGGTGAGCGACTGCGTCTGTAACGAGGCGACGGTGAGCGACGAGGTCGGTCGTTGTCACGGTAACCGTCGCGGCGCCTGTGGGGCTCAGGGGTCTGGAGTCTCTCCGGCTGCAGGCGGGAAAACAACACACGTTTTAAAACCTGTGGAAAGGCACCGCACAATAAACTGTTCCTGTAAGAAGTGAATCAGTCGTTAGTTGATTCATTATTTAAATGTAAAAGGAAAAATGCTAAAGATTTATACTTCAATAACTTACATTAAAACAAAAGTCATCTTGTCATAAATCTATACGGTTTTAATTGTTTTCCAGATTAGTTAAACCAACTTTGTGTATACAGCTGTAACACACTATCACATCTGCGTGATTATAATTCAAGTATTACCATAACCACTCCTGGCGACTAGATACACACATACACCTCTGCCACTTTGTATTTGAAAAAAGTGCAACAATCACTGCAAAGTTCTCCAGAAAGTCCTATGGACCGACTCATCTTGTTAATAAAGTGAGTACAAGTGATCAACATTCGAGGACTTTTTGGCTCTTTCAAATGTCACTACGCTAAGAGTGAGGTTATGCTCGATCACAACTAGCAGACATATTGTCCGACCACATCGCAAATAAAAAGTGTTCTAAACGGCCACGCTGGAAGGTGGAGAGAAAAAGCCGGTCGTCGTAGAGAGATAGGGAGATAGGGAGATGTGTTATTGTGTAACACATCTGTTTAAATATCAGACCATCTGACTGTCTCCTGGAAGATATTCAGTGTTGTTCACATGAAAAGTTAGAGTTAGACATCCAGCCATCCAAATGTAGTGCAAGTATGAACTGAATTTACAGAAATCTGCCAAATAAATCCACATATTTATTGTCTACTGCTGTGAGAATATTAGAAGTTAACCACCTCAAGAGAAACAGCTGGTGGGGCGAAGAAAGAAAGAAGAATATGGCATTTCTATTTGTTTCATGTGAGGAAGGTTGCAGTCTCCTCATCCCTCCACAGAGATCTGATGTTTTCTTCTGCTACTACTTTTATTACCTAGAGAGGTTCAAACCCTGCTCCTTTCTCACTCCACATCGCTGACCAATCACAGACATAAAAACCAAATACTGGACTCTATTCGGGTCAGTTGAGCAGGTTGGGCATCAAATGTTCGATATGATGCGTTATATCAGGGGTGGCCAACCAGTCAGAGGTTATGAGCTAGAAATGTTACCATGTTACTGCAAAGAGCCACATCATACACCGTCACAGATGTGCACCCCCTCTCCTTCTCTCTTTTGTTCCCAGCCTTTCTCTGTGCTCCCTCATTCTCTTCCTCACACAGACAAAATGAAACATGCACACACCATAATATTGACAGAAATGTAATCTTTCCTACCAGTGTTCATTATTATCAACACTGAACATTGTGTGCAGTGTTTTCTATTACCATTGTACCATTGTCTTGGCAGTATCGTACTACCTAGTAGCTTGAGCGCAGCCCGTTTGACATTGGGATATTTTTCCATTGGCACAGTTTTCCAGAACTCAAGGGTCCCTTCCCTCAGAACAGGTTCCAGTCGGTCTTCCTCAGAAAGTACAATCATCTCGAACTGGGCCACCGCCTCGTCCGTGACTAGCGGGGCTTTCAAACAGTCCGTCTCTGCATTAAAAGGGTCGACGAGGAACGTAATCTGTGACCTTTTCAGCTGTAGATCATGGAACCGGGTCGTAAAGTTTTCGTGCAGGGTTTCAACCAATGTTGCATATTGGGCTGTTTGCTTTTTCAGAGTGGCACCGGTGGCTTGTCCCCTTGCTTTTAGTAGAGAGGGAAAATGCGCTAATTCTCCAAGCAACTTGATATGATGCAAGCGTTACGGTCTCCGAGTGCTTCGGTTTTTTTTGGGAAAACTGTGTGTGTTTTTCTGCCTGACTTTTCAAGGTGTTTAACTTCTGCTTGCGAAGTTCAGTACCTTTTGAGAGTTCCTGGTCGATGTTAGCATGGAGTGAGGTGAAATGGCGCTGAAGATTTGAAGCCTTGAAATGGGCTAATGATGTCTGGCAAAATGGCTTGCAATTGCGTTCAATAAAAAAATATGAACTCTCCCACTCTACTAAAAGTGTCCTATGTTCGTCTTCATATTTTCGCTTAGCTGTGCATTTTTTCCTGCCATTTTAGGATCGAACAGGCATTTTTATGATTGGCTCTTGGGCCACATCAAAATTAGAAGGGCTGTCATACTCTCATACTGACACCACACATACAATATTCGATATGAACTGAAGAAAGAGCAAGTAAAGCAAAGAGCCGCGGGTATATATATATATATATATATATATGTGTGTGTATATATATAGATACATATACATATACATATATACACACACATATATATATATATATATATATATATATATATATGTATATATATATATATATATATTTATATATATATACACACTTACATACATACTGCGCTGAAAAAGCCTGGACTCTCATGAGGTTTAGCACAGATAAAATGCCGCTGGCTCTAGATTACTTCCTGAAGGCCATCGAGATGCAGCCGGATATGGTGGAGTGGAACACCTGCCATATCTTAGGGTTAATGTTTGCTTCAGAGCACAGCAGCACAGCAGTGGGGGCTGACATCTTGGATAAAATGAGAATCGCCAAAGGAAAGGATCCAGAGAACTTGTACCTCGCAGTTCACTACCTCGACCAATGTGCTAAGAAAGGAGAAAGAATTGAAGATGAAGCACGTGAGCTAGCCAGAGAGGTTTTGAGAAATCCTGTCAGCAGCTCCAGTGGTATTAAACCATTACTTATTGTTTACAGAAACTATTTATCTGTTGATGAGGCCATTGATTTGGCAGAGGAGGTTCTGAGAAACCATCCAGATGAGCGTTATCTGAAGGGATGTGCTGCACTCTGCTACAGATGGAAGATCTTTGACAATGACAGTCGCCGAACACAAAGCCTGATGGATAGAGCAATCAGTCTCCATGAAGAGATGGTTTCTCTTTACCCTCATTCCTCAATTAAGAAGAAAATAGACCTTGCAGATATATATGCAAAGTCAACTAATGGCCTAGCTAAAGCTGAGCAGATATACCAGGAACTGCTAGAAAGGGATCTTGAACCTGTAGACAAACAGATGCTTTACTACAACTACGCACAACATTTAAACTTCCATGGACAGGATCGCAACAGGTCACTCGGATATCACATGCAGGTGGCAGAGATACGGCAACAATCCATCTTTCGTGAGAAAAGCATCAAAGTTCTGGTGAACATTAGAGACAGAGGCAGGGGCAGAATGTGTAGAGAAATAGAGGAGTTTCTGGAAAACCTGCAAGAGCCATAGTGTTTTTAACAGCACTGGTTCTGAATCCAGAACAAATATAGGTATTGCATTAGCAATAACATCTGTATATACTTATTATTTTGATTACTTACACGTTAATTAAGTTGCACGTTTTTTTTCTCTTGGTCGTGTGGTCCAGAAGGCAGCAACACCCACACTCGGAACATGTAATATACGATCAACTCATTGTTGGTTTTAGTCTATAAATGGCTAACAAACAAAAGAACCTGTATATTTTGAGCTGTCTCCTTTTAAGGCAGGTTTCAACAAGTGTTCATTGAAGACAACACATATCTAAATACCTATACATTAGCACTGAAAAACTGCCAGCTGTAGTACACAAGTACAAATGTGTTGTAAATGTTAGTGAATAATAAAACTTGGATTTGTAATGCAGCTTAATTTGTTCTATCACCTGAATTTGTCAGGGTTTTTGGACTGCAGTTGCTCTTTGGACCATGTGGGGTCGCCACCGTTCATTTCTGTGTGTCATGTGCTTGTCTTTATTGTTTCATTGGTTGCACCTGTTCCTTGTTTGCTAGCCTTTATAACAGCAGGGCCCTTCCTGTAATGACTACAGGGTCTTTACTGATGAGATGCGCCGGGTTTTCGACCATCCAGTAGGAGGAAAAGACGCTGGTAACAGACTGATCCAGCTGCGTCAAGGCGGCTCTAGTGTGGCAGAGTATGCTGTGCTCTTCCAAACCCTGGCTCCTGTAAGTGGGTGGAATGAGGGGGCCCTGATGACAGCGTGGCCTCTGTGGCGGAATCAAGAATGAGCTGGCAGCTAAAGATCCGGTGTCAGACCTGGAGTCCCTAATTGACCAGACTATCCGTCTCGATAACCGTATGTGGGAGAGGCGTCGCGATCGACAAATGGACAGTCGCCCCAGTTCCGGAGTCACAGCTTCAACCTCCGCTCCGCTTCAGTGGCCTCGGGAACCTCAGAGTAACCCACCTTGTCCTGAGGAGCCAATGCAGCTTGGCGGTACTCGCCTGTCCCAGGCAGAACGGAACCGGAGGATGAGGGAGAGACGCTGCCTCTATTGTGGAGGCCCTAACCACTTTCGTTCCTCATGTCCCGAGCTTGCGGGAAAAGCCCAGCCCCGTCCAGGAGAGGGAGAACTGTGACGGGTGCGACTCTTACTCCCTCAGCCTCGACTTCGTGCCTGCAGCTCCCGGTCACCATCTCCTGGGAGAACCAACATCATCCTCTTCAGGCCCTCATTGACTCTGGCGCTGCAGGGAATTTCTTGGATCTCACCCTTGCCAGGGCCCTTCACCTTCCCATCTCCAGGCTGGACCATCCACTCTCAGTGACCGCCTTGGATGGTAGGCCCTTGGGACAAGGTACTGTGACTCATGTTTCCTCTCCTGTTTTGTCTATTTTTGGCAATCATCACGAAAAGATTCAGTTTAATCTTATTCATTCTCCCGAGTTCCCTGTTGTGCTAGGGTTCCCCTGGTTATCTCACCACAGCCCTCACATCAATTGGTATTCAAGAACTGTGGTTGAGTGGGGTCCCAATTGCAAGTCCTCCTGTCTCCTCACTAGAGCTGTGCCTCCAGCCCCTAAGCTTCCTAGCTCTCTCTCGAGTTGTCCCGAGTCCCCTCAAAGTACCACGACCTAGCTGAGGTATTTAGCAAGAGGAGGGCCACTTTCCTGCCCCCTCATAGGCCCTTTGACTATGCCATTGATCTCCTTCCAGGCTCTTTCCCTACACGAGGTAGGATCTTCTCCCTGTCACCCGCTGAGACCCAAGCTATGGAGGATTATATCAAGGACTCCCTGACTGCTGGGATCATTCGCCCCTCGTCCTCCCCTGCTGGTGACGGATTCTTTTTTGTTGGGAAGAAAGACGGCGGCCTCAGGCCATGCATAGATTACAGGGGGTTAAACAAGATCACGGTGAGGAACCGTTACCCCTTGCCTTTAATGACCACTGCTTTTGAACTCCTCCAAGGGGCAACCGTCTTCACCAAGTTGGACCTCCGTAACGCCTACCATTTGGTCCGGGTCAGGGAGGGTGACGAGTGGAAGACGGCGTTCAACACACCAACGGACCACTACGAGTACTTAGTGATGCCGCTTGGCTTAACCAATGTTCCAGGCACTCATCAACGAGGTATTGAGAGAGACGTTGAACCGTTTTGTCTTTGTTTATTTGGATGACATTTTGATTTTCTCCAAGTCCCTCCATGAACATGTCCATCATGTCAGAGTCGTCCTCCAGCGCCTGTTGGAAAGCCACCTCTTTGTCAAACCTGACCTCCTTGTCATGGTTGAGGTGGACGCCTCGGATATGGCAGTGGGGGCTGTGCTCTCCCAGCGTCCGGCTGATGGAAAACTCCGTCCGTGTGCCTTCTTCTCTGCTCGCCTTTCGCCTGCTGAGAGGAACTATGATGTTGGAGATCGTGAGCTCCTGGCTATCAAGATGGCCTTGGAGGAGCGGTGCCACTGGCTGGAGGGGGCCCAACACCCTTTTGCTGTTTGGACCGACCACAAAAACCTGGAGTACATTCAGAGGGCTAAACGTCTCAACCCCAGGCAGGCAAGATGGGCTCTTTTTTTTAATAGATTTGATTTTGTTTTGTCCTTCCGCCCCGGTTCGAAGAACCAGAAGCCTGGTGCACTCTCTAGATTGTTTCACAGGTCAGATGGTGAGAGAGTTCCAGTACCCATCCTCCCGAGCTCGAGGATTGTGGCTCCTGTCCGATGGGGAGTCGAGTCACTGGTTCGCCAGGCCCAGAAGAGGGAGCCAGACCCTGGGAATGGACCCTCCAACCGGGTATTTGTCCCAAGTTCTGCAGTGGGGGCACTCTTCACGGCTTACCAGCCACCCGGGAGCACGCAGGACTCTGGAGTTTGTTAAGAGGCGGTTCTGGTGGCCTGGCATGAATGCGGATGTGAGGTCCTTTGTTGCTGCTTGCTCTGTCTGTGCCCAGAGTAAGAGCGCCCGTACCCCGCCTCATGGTTTCCTTCACCCTCTACCCATCCCCAAGCAGCCCTGGTCCCACATCTCCTTGGACTTTGTTACAGGCCTTCCCCCCTCTCAGGGAAACACAGTCATGTTGGTTATTGTCGACCGCTTTTCCAAGGCGTGTCGGGTCGTTCCCCTGCCCAAACTCCCTTCGGCACTAGAGACCGCCGAGGCTGTGTGCCAGAATGTCTTCAGGTTCTTTGGTCTCCACCTGGATGTGGTCTCGGATCGTGGGCCCCAGTTTACCGCGCAGTTTTGGAGGGCCTTCTGCAAACTGATTGGGGCTACGGTCAGTCTCTCCTCAGGGTTCCATCCTGAGTCCAATGGTCAGACTGAGAGGCTAAATCAGGACCTGGACACCACCCTCCGATGCCTGGCCTCCTCCAATCCATCATCATGGAGCAGGTTTGTGATATGGGCTGAATATGCACATAATACCTTGTGTTCTTCTGCTACAGGTCTCAGTCCCTTCGAGTGCCAGTTTGGTTTTCAGCCTCCACTCTTCCCTGACCAAGAGACTGAGGTGGGTGTTCCCTCGGCCCAGAGCTTTGTCCGACGGTGCAGGCGGGTCTGGCGCAAGGCCCGGTCTACCCTGCAGCGGTCCGCACGCCAGTACCAGCGCCATGCCAACCACCGCCGCAGACCTACACCACCGCTACGTCCGGGGCAGAGGGTCTATCTGTCGACACGGGATCTTCCTCTACGGGGGGAGTCCCGCAAGCTGGCGCCATGGTTCGTGGGGCCCTTCAAGATCTTGAGGAGGATCAACCCAGTGGCTTACCGTCTCCAACTTCCTCGGTCCATGCGGGTCAATCCCACCTTCCACGTCTCTCGCCTACGCCCTGTCGCCACAAGTCCTTTGGTCCCTCCAGCTAAACCCCCTCCGCCCCCCAGAATCGTTGATGGTGGCCCTGCTTATTCAATCCACCGCCTAATGTATTCTCGCCGGGTGGGGAGGGGCCTTCAATACCTGGTGGACTGGGAGGGCTATGGTCCTGAGGAGCGGTCCTGGGTCCCGTCTCGGCATGTTCTCGATCCGGGCCTCATCGAGGCCTTCCATCAGAGCCACCCTGATCGCCCGTGTGGGAACGTCAGGAGACGTTCATAGGGAGGGGGGTCCTGTCAGGGTTTTTGGACTGCAGTTGCTCTTTGGACCATGTGGGGTCGCCGGTGGTTTCACCGTTCATTTCTGTGTGTCATGTGCTTGTCTTTATTGTTTCATTGTTTGCACCTGTTCCTTGTTTGCTAGCCTTTATAAGCTGCCTGTTTTCTTCTGTTCATTGCTGAGTCTTGAATTGTTGCCGGAGGCCAAGTTTGTGAATTTTTGATCCGTCTCTTGAAGTGTCTGTTTTTGTGTCTCGAGTTCCTGAGTTAACTGCATTTTTACTCTTTAGTTCTTGAGATCCTTTTGCTGCCTGCTTTTCGGATATCCTCTGTTGATCCTGTTTTTGCCCAGACTTTACCTGTTAGTTGTCTGGATGTATTTTGAGTTTTGTCCTGCCACCTGTTCTAAAAGTAAAGACTTTTTTGACTCACTGCAAGCCTGTGTCTGTCTCTGCACCTGAGCCTATCACCCCAACAGACCCTGTCAGAATTACAGCCAAATGCAACTGATTGTTTTCATGTATGTAAGCTGTGTCTCAGTTGTACACTCTATAAATACTATGAAATATACATTACTAAGACATTCTGTTGGACGTCAACCAAACTACAACTTTTAAAGCTACTGCCAACATTATATTTGAAAACCTTTAGAGAAGCAAAACATTAGTTAATTCATCGTTTTCCAAAAACTAAAATCACAGTAACACTGAATTTTATGTTTGAGATTTCAGAATAATTCCTTGGAAATAATAATTTGGTACTAATTACAGGGGAAAACAGTAATTTCCTCAAAAGAAATGCTGAAGTTTTTCCCAAGTAAAGATTAATTCATTTATTGATTGATGATTGAAAACTTTATTGGAGCCTTGTTTAATAATATAATTTCCCAAAGACAAAGTATAAATGTTTGCATGTTCAGCCGACCTTTTGGCAATATAGTGTAACATGAAACCCATAGACTGTTGAAAACACAGCTGTAATATTTGTATCATGTCTTATTTTACTTGACAAAGTTCCTTGTAAATAAAATCCCAGGAGCGTCATGTCATGTCTCGTCGAGTTTGTTGAGTTTTTCATGTTGTAACTTCCTGTTTTGTTGTGTAACTACCTCTTGTTTCTCAATCCAGATCCCTTTACTTCCTGTCTTGGTGTGGTTTCCCGTCATCAGAGAAGCGAAACGTGAGGGCGGGGGGGCATCTGTGTTTTCATCACTGATAAGTGGTGCAGACAACACAGTACCACTCGACTTCACCTTTTTGAACTTAGGGTGTATTTTTCATTTTAGGGAAATGTTGTAGTGTAATGCGGCTGTAGAGGTGACATACGGCTGTAGAGAGGGCATACGACTGTACTAGACTATGCATGATAACCCTGTGAGCACCTCTCACACAGGCTAGATAAGGATGTGTAATGTCTCATCGAGTTTGTTGAGTATTTCATGTAACTTCCTGACTTTGCTTGAAAACAGAGCGGGTTTGTTTGCACATTAAGCACAAAGGGTTCGACTCGTGGAGAACAAATAAAAATTCCTCTGTCCACTTTTCCTGAATGTTCCTATGCTCGTCTTGTATGGCTCGTACCTTTCTTTTTTAACGGGAGCAGCTGTTGTCTGTCCACAAACCACATCTCCAGCATCTTCCTCTCGATTTACGGTGGTTTGATGCTCCAAAGACAAATCTTAATTTTCCTCGTTTGTCACGCTTTGTTTCTGTCCAACAGGTGTGCAACTTTTTAATAAGAAATCGATCCATTTTACGTCTGTAGAAACACACGCAAACTAGCATGTAATGGTGAAACGAGTCGTCCGGACTAACGCAGGTTGGTCGTAGTATCCTCCAATTTAAATGTTCAAATTTAGCGATATAAATAATTTTTTTGCAAATGTCCATATTCACAAGCATGCTTATGTTAACATATTTTTAATGAGCTTAAGTTAATTTATTTCTATACTAGCTCACCATGTATCTACCCGTCCAAGAACACATTCACCATTGTCGTGCTGATAGACCGCCAAAACTGGCAACTCCGCAGTGAGTCAGTGTCGGCCGAGCAAGTTTAAATATCTTGTTTCTGTCTATATTTGCATCTTTTATCAATTATCATGATCAATTATTTGTATTATTTGTAGGCTAATAGAGCAGACACTGTGTTTTAATGGGTTGTATGTAATAGCCCTGCTTGTTTTTAGTGTTTTTATGAAATATCTGTATTGACTCCATAATCATATCTATCCCCCCCTTTATTTAGCCCACTGCCACGCGAGCCACCAATGGCTTGGCGAGCCGCAGGAGGCTCGCGAGCCGCGCAATGAGTAACACTGCTCTAGAGCACTGATACGAGGACGTGTCTTTTCTGTAACACACACACACACACACACACACACGCACGCACACGCACGCGCGCACACACACACACACACACACCAATGCATAAACACTTGAAACAAGCTGTGTGTGTGTGAGTGTGTGAACAGACGTGGTGTAAACGTACCTGAAGTCGAGGCAGAATGATGTCACACATCCTCTCTGAGTGAAGAAGCTCGTCAATGAACTCATCCACATGCATCAGTTCAAACTCTATTACAAAAAAGAAAAACGATTTCTGAACGATTTCCTCATGTATCCACAACATATTCAGAGTTTAAAAACCAACGTTGTCAAAACAAATATTGACATTATGGATCCTGTGGGAGAAAATCCCTGAAGCTTGGGCCGGATGTCCTCAGGATCTTCACCACACTATAACAATACTTCTATATTGCTTTCAAAAATCAACAGAGTTCAAGGAGTTTCAATAGAATAAGAGTTTACTGAAGAATCAACACAGTACAAGCAAACACGAGTCGGTCCAAGGAGTGATTGAATAACAAATCACACACCTCTTAGTTTATATATTTTCCTTATCTTTCAAAGTTGACACCATTGTTCCAAAAAGTCAGTGTCCACTGTGCACCAGTAGTTATCTTTTTCTTCAAATACTCCCTAACTTTCCCACAGCAGAGAAAAAAAACTGTGTTTTCAAATACTCCTGACAACAGCACATTCTGCTGACACTTTATCTATTCTTACTTAACTAGTGGTGTAACTAGTAACTAATGTTATTTTAGCTGTTAACCTTTACTTTCCATGACCTCACCTTCTGCCTTTACACCATTAAATCTCAGTGTCTGTCGTATAGACTAAAATACTCTAATGATTAACAGTATACAAATATCTTCATGTTTCAGGCAGTTGCTAACTAAAATAATTATTCTGCTTCAAACAATATCCCACAATCCTTCAAGTTAACGAGGATGTTTTTATTCCCTCCCTTCTTTCTTCATTCTTTACTTACTTTTGCCTCTTCGGTGTGTCTTGTTATTTTCCTTATAGGGAGTTTAAAGTGTGTATTTTCTTTCTCATTTTCAATATTTTTTACGTTTTCTGGTCATTTTATTTCCACACTGACATGGATATAATTCTGGTAGAGAAATTGGAGAAACGCCTAACACATCTATAAAATTTAATGAAATAACTATTTTCTTTCCCTTGCTCCTTTTCATCCTTCCTGTCTTCCTTGTTCTCTTCTGTCTTACTCAATTTCTTTACTTTACTCTTCTTCCTACCTTTCTATACCTTCCTTGCTTGTGTGCTCCTTCCTTACCTCTCTCAGCCATCTTTTCTTATCTCTTACCTCATCCCTTTTGGTCTTTCCTTTCATCCTTCTGGCCTCCTTCACTACTTTTTCCCTCCTCTTCTGTTACTGTGACACTCCTTTCTTCATCCATTCCTTTATCATTTTACTTCCACATTTTTACTGCTGCTTCATTTATTTTACCTTACTTTGCTCCTTGCTGTCTATCTGATCATGTTTATTTGTGTTGGAAAAATATTCCTAATAACACCACGAAGTCAGGATCCAGATCAAATAAAAGGGTTTAATCAATATTCTTGCAAGAAGGAGCCGAGTTTTATTCATACAAAGGATGATCAAATTCACGCACATACAGGTTGTAAGTTCTGCTGTGTTGCTCACCGGAGCAACTCTCCCAGCCTCAGTATTTATACCCATTCAAAGGACAGGAAGTCATGAAGAGCTTCCAGGTCAGTCTTCCTTTGTTCAACAAGATGGGGGTTTACAGTAAACACAGATGTACTAATCAACTCAGGTCCCAGACGTACTAATTCAACCGACTGAGGACTGTTCTTTGATTGAGCAGTTCACCTCCTGTCCCCTGCTGTGTTTAACACTCCGTCGTTCCTCCTGTCCCCTGCTGTGCTTAAGAATGAGTATTTCCTGTATTTTCCTATAAATTTGTCACATACACACTCAAACACAGTACAATGTGTCGTGCAATTATTTTGTGTCAAGCTCCCAAAAGCAACTCACAAAAAAAGAAAGAAATATTTTCTTCCTACGCATTCAAGGCTGCTTACTCAATTTCTATCTTCCTCCCTTTCTCCACATGAGATGAACAGTGGTTATGCAAACATAGCAAACTTGAGATTATATTACATTAACCTACCAAGGATGTGTTTTTAATAATTGTTATTTTTATTCTCCATCAGTGCTGCTCAGAGTCAAAAAACTAACTCCAAACTGGAGGTCCTGCAGTGTCACTTCACCTGGACACCAGCAGGTCCTTACCTTTACATCTCAGTGAAAAACTGAAGGACATCGGCACCGAGGAGGGAAACAGCTGGCAGGGTCACATTTACAACCTGCGGGGGTTCATTGAATACAAGCTGGGGTTCACTGAAGAAGCCCAGAGTTTCTTCAACAAGGCTACATGATGAGAAACGCAGATGAGTGTCCCTGGTTAGTGGTGAACTACGGGAACCTGGCTTGCCTGCACCACCACCTGGGAGACCCAGCAGAGAGTGAGAGAGAGAGAGCCATCAGGATGCAGCCGGACATGGTGGAGTGGAACACCAGCCATGTTTTAGGGTTAGTGAATGCTTCAAAGCACAGCAGCACAGGGCTGGGGGCTGACATCGTGGTGAAAATTAGAATCAACAAAGAACAGGATCCAGAGAACTTGTACTTTGCTGTTCACTACCTTGAGCAAAGTGTTAAGAAAGGAGAAAGAATTGAAGATGAAGCACGTGAACTAGCCAGGGAGTTTTGAGAAATCCTGTCAGCAGCTACAGTGGTATGAAACCCTTACTTAGCGTTTAAATAAACTATTTATCTGTTGATGAGGCCATTGATTTGGCAGAGGAGGTTCTGAAAAACCATCCAGATGAGCGTTATCTGAAGGGATGTGCTGCACTCTGCTATGAAGAGAAGATCAATTTCAATTACAGTCTCCCAAAACGAAGCATGATAGACAGAGCAATCAATCTCCATGAAGAGATGATTTCTCTTTACCCTCGTTCCTCACTTAAGAAGAAAATAGACCTCGCAAATATATATGCAAAGTCAACTAACGGCCTGGCTAAAGCTGAGCAGATATACCAGGAACTGCTATAAAGGGATCTTGAACCAACAGATGCTTTACAACATCTTCGAAGCTACTGGGTGCCTAAATTTCCCCCGGGATCAATAAAGTATCTATCTATCTGTAACCATGGTGTTTTCCTTTGCACTGTATTGTAAGAACATAGTGAACTCTATAGCCTTTGAAATGTGCTTTTCTGAAAGCTTTGAGTTCCATCCATCTAGCCATCCATCGTCTACCGCTTATCCGGGATCATGTCGCGGGGGGCAGCAGCTCCAGTAAGGAACCCCAATCTTCCCTTCTCCGGACCACATCCTCCAGCTCCGACTGGGGGATCCTGAGGCATTCCCAGGCCAGTGAGGAAATATAATCTCTCCACCGAGGCCTGGGTCTTCCCCGGGGTCTCCTCCCAGCTGGACGTGCCTGGAACACTTCCCTAGGGAGGCGCCCAGGTGGCATCCTTACTAGATGCCCGAACCACCTCAACTGGCTCCTTTCAACGTAATGGAGCAGCGGCTCTACTCCGAGTCTCTCACGGAAGGCTGAGCTTCTCACCCTATCTCTAAGGGAGACGCCAGCCACCCGTCTGAGAAAACCCCTTTCGGACGCTTGTACCCGTGATTTCATTCTTTCGGTCATGACCCAGCCTTCATGACCATAGGTGAGGGTAGGAACGAAGATCGACCGGTATATTGAGAGCTTTGCCTTCTGGCTCAGCTCTCTTTTCGTCACAACGCTGCGGTAAAGTGACTATAATACTGCCCCTTCTTCTCCGGCCAATCTCTCGCTCCATCGTCCCCTCACTCGCGAACAAGACCCCGAGGTACTTGAACTCCTTCACTTGGGGTAATGGCTCATTCCCTACCCGGAGTAGGCAATCCACCGGTCCACCTCAGTGACTTCCATCAGGGAAATTGATGATGATCCCCCATCAGATTCCAGCTCTGACTCTACCATAGAGGGCGTGTTAGTCGGATTCAGGAGTTCCTCAAAGTGCTCCTTCCACCGGCCGATAACCTTCTCAATTGAAGTCAGCAAGGTCCCACCCTTGCTGTACACAGTTTGGATGGTTCCTCGCTTCCCCCTCCTGAGGTGCCGGATGGTTTTCCAGAAGCACCTTGGTGCCGACCGAAAGTCCTTCTCCATAGCTTCTCCGAATTTCTCCCACACCCGCTGCTTTGCCTCTGACACGGCAGAAGCTGCCGCCCTTCAAGTCCTTCGATACCCTGCAACTGTTTCCGGAGTCCTCCCGGATAACATAACCTGGAAGGACTCCTTCTTCAGTCGGACGGCTTCCCTGACCACCGGGGTCCACCACGGTGTTCGAGGGTTACCGCCCCTTGAAGCACCTAAGACCTTGAGACCACAGCTCATCACCGCAGCTTCAGCAATAGAGGTTTTGAACATCGCCCACTCAGGTTCAATGTCCCCAACCTCCACAGGGATGGCTGAAAAGCTCCGCCGGAGGTGTGAGTTAAAGATCCCCAGGACAGGGGCTTCCTCCAGACGTTCCCAGTTCACCCACACTACCCATTTGGGTTTACCAGGTCTGTCCAGAGTCTTCCCCCACCCCTTGATCCAACTCACCACCAGATGGTGATCAGTCGACAGCTCCGCCCCTCTCTTCACCCGAGTGTCCAAAACATGCGGCCTCAGATCAGATGATACGATTACAAAATCGATCATTAACCTTTGGCCTAGGGTGCTCTGGTACCACGTGCACTTATGAGCATCCTTATGTTCGAACATGGTGTTTGTTATGGCCATTCCATGACTAGCACAGAAGTCCAACAACAAACGACCGTTCGGGTTTAGATCAGGGAGGCCCTTCCTCCCAATCACGCCTCTCCAGGTGTCTCCATCGTTTCCCACGTGTACGTTGAATACGTATTTTGAAGTCAACATGGATGAGCATTAAACAAATGAAGCTGTATAACAATATCTCCTAGGACCTAGGACCTAGGCCAGGGGTCGGCTTCCTTTACTATCTAAAGAGCCATTTTTCCCATCTTCCACCAAATAAGATTTGTCTGGAGCCGCAAAACATGTTTGATAACACAGCTTATAGATGTAATATATAGTTATACTATATGTGTTGCATTTATGAAATTACAGAAAGACCAAAAAAGAAACTGTTGCTATGTTTACCTGTTTCAACAAAGGAAAACACCAAACTCTTTTGAAGAGAAGGGAAAGATACACTGGCATGTTTAGGCTTGAACTTTGAAATAAATTAAACACAGTACTATGCAGGGCTATTTGAGTCCTCCCCATATTTGTTGAATAAAATAAAATGAATATAATATAAAAAAAATGAAATGAATAAAAAAAGTAGTCCACTTTGAAATAAACAAAACGTATAGCTGCAGCCTAATATCTTAAAAAGAGTAAACTATTAACTGCTAAAAAAATAGGCCAGTTAGTATTTAATTTTGTCCGTTTCAGTGTGTTTTCATCCAAATGGAGGTGGTGATCATTTCTTTGGCTTTTAAAAAATTCACAACAGCCTCACAAATGTCCCACAAAATGTCTTTCAACATTACATTTTCTGTTGTTTGCTCTTTTCTCGCCACATATCAAGCACACTGGTAAGCCAGCATTGTTGACAGGGAAAACAAATGTATCTGTCCACGCAGAATTAAAAATCTTTTTTTGGTTTTATCCATGGTTAGCATACCGGGTTAGGCGGGGGTCTGCAACTCAAGATAAGCCACCTGCAGAGAAAGGCACCGTGCCCATAGACGCAGTAGAATGTGACGCATTTTTTAGTTGACAAAATATTAAAAAATATTTTATTTCAGTGTCACAATATCACCTCGAACTCCAAAATAAGAGGTATTCCCTTTGAAAGATTGTCCACTGTGCAACAAAAAATACATGTTCCATGTTTTTTTTTTGTCAAAGCTACAGGGAGCCACTACAAAGGGGTTAAAGAGCTGCATGTGGCTCCTGAGCCGCAGGTTGCAGATCCCTGCCCTAAGCAGTTTGTAAATGTAAATTGCTGTTGAATTATTACGTTGAACCGAATACACTTCGACATAATACTCGTTTACAAGATTACATAGTTAATTGATTTGTAATTTACAACAAAGGTTACAGCTGTGAGGGCAAAGTGAGCTTTTTGGACGAGGCCTGGACCCACAAGGCCCCACATTAAGCTGACGGTGACTGATATATAATTTACTGCCCGAATATATTCATTTGTGATATAATGATTTACTGAATGTAATTGTTAACTACAGAAAATAAGTGTTACGTACTGTATGTATGTATTTACAATGCTCATGCAATCTGTGTGAGTGAAAGCATGCTAGAGGTACACTGAAGAAATACCAAGTAAGACATCTGCGCAAATAGGCATGGACACGCCTATGTGCCTACAAAGGGGGTCAATAGGACCTGACTCCAGCCAACCGATGAGAAGAGGACAAGACCCCAGCGGGGGTGTATATGAAAAATGTTTAGTTGGAGGCAGGACGATTCTGTGGAACAGGGGGAGAGAGAGGTGCTGTGAAGTAGGATCGTCCTTAGCTGGGTATATCTTCTATGCTGTCATATCACATTAATAATTGCTTTTATATAAATAAGAAGTTTACTGGATTCATTTGAGGTAGAAACTCTGTCTCCAAATTAAAAACACGACACTGACACATATACTGAATAGGCTTATATTATGATATCATAATATTTTATGAGAAGGTGCAGCCATTAAACTAATGTGGTATCTTGGGGTTGAATATTTCACTCAGTGTGGCATCATATTATAAAGAAGAAAAGTGCGATATAATTAACTAATATATGTATCCTCTTGTGTAATAACTGACAAGTGCTCGTATTTACATAGCTAATGTGAAGAAATGTTAAGTACTACATGTATTAAATAAAGCTCATACTTAGACTTGTAAGAAGCTCAACTCACTCATAACTGTCTTATTATATCAGGGATAACTGTGACTCATTGTGATCATAATCACTGTGATATTGTGAATGCGTAATATGAGAGCGCCCCTGACAAAGTCGTTCGAAGACCCCGTAGGATGTGACGTGATGACGTCAGACGTCAAAGACCAGAAATTATATATACACGGATGTAACCAGTAAGCGGGACCATTCTGTTGACCGGGGGAGAGAGGAGGCTTGTGAAACAGGATGGTCACCCAGCTGGGTAAATTTTCCATGCTTGTCTTATCATATTAATAAATGCTTTGTTGAACAAGAAGTTTGTTAGATTGATTCGCTGTAGCCTCTACGTCTTCCAAATTGAACACTAACAAAAGCAAACTAATTAATTTAAATACACTACATGAGTCACGTCTTAGTTGTTTTTCAAGATATGTGGCTTTAGGTTTCTATTCCTGGGAAACAATAGTCAGGTTGGTGTGTTTAGACAAAACAAAAATGAAAACGTTTGACATTCACTTCGACTTCAGTGTGAACATATAAAGCTGCCTGCTCAGCAACATCTCATCATTGACAACAAAGTAGGAGTTGGACTTATCTGACTTTGTACCAGCGAACCTAAAGGTGCATCAAGAGCAAAAACCAGACGAACTGTCTAATATTTAGAGAACTGCTGAGTCGAGGAAACAGCTGAATGATGAGATGAGAAACTGCTTCTGCATCTAAAGTAATGACAATCATTATGATGTATTTTCTATCTTATTATTATTGAGCCCCAGAGATCCAAAACCCTCACCTTTAGTCATGAGCTTTGAGTAGTGACCGAAAGATTGAGTTCACAGACAAAAGTAAATAAGCTGAAATAAGTTACCTCAATAGGGTAGCTGGGCATAACATAAGTCATAGGGTATGTGAGCAGAGACATACGGAGGGAAGGGCGCTTTCCTTCAGAGGTTTTCCGTCCAACTCTTGAAGACTCCGGGGTATACCCAGAACACGCTGAGGAGATTATTTATCTCATCTGGTTTGGGAACACCCTGGGGTCCCTCAGGAAGTGCTGGACATTTTGCAGGTGAGAGGGAATGAAAAAAGGATGGATGTTTTATTTTCCTTATGACTGTCTATTCAGTGCTTCTTACTTCATTCCTTCCTTCCCTCCTCCCTTTCTCCACATCAACAGTGGCTATGCACTCATTGCACACGTCAGACTCTGATAAATTTTAGCACAGATAAAATGCAGCTGCCTAGCCATCAGGATGCAGCCGGACATGGTGGAGTGGAACACCTGCCATATCAAAGGGTTAATGTATGCTTCAGGGCACATCAGCGCAGACCTAGGGGCTGACATCTTGGAGAAAATGAGAATTGCTGCGGCATGACTCACAACACCGCTTCACGTCCGGGCAAATGCCCGGCCAATACCCTAGATACCCGGACATGGGGTTATGATGGCTTTTCGGAACCAACAACTGTGTATTTTCCTGACCTGTTTGTGTGTCACGGCTCACACGGTACAGCCTGTCCCTAATCACTGAAAAGTGGGGGTGTGTCAGTGCGGCGTTCTGGTTTAGTGGGGAGCCATCCACACTCACTACTTGCTCGAAAGCGTGACGGAGGGTCTCATCTCGAGACTGCTCGAGGGGAAAGTCCTCCACCGGATGTAACTGCAGGGACGAAGCTGACGAAGCTCATCACAAGCCTCCTCCGGCCCCGCACTCCCCTCGCCGGCGTTCGCCACCTCCGTATCCCCATTGAACACTGCCGGGAGAGGAGTCTGGCGGCGCCACAACCCGGAACAACTGCCCCACCTCCATGCCGGACAGTCCCGCCACCACCCCAGGGCAGGGGTGGTGGGGATTCAAAACAATAGTCAGGCGGGCGTGTTTAGACAGAACAAAAATGCAAACGTATGACATTCACTTCGACTTCAGTGTAAACATATAAAGCTGCGTGCTCAACAACATCTCATCATTTTCAGCAAAGCAGGAGTTAGACATATCTGACTTTGTACCAGCGAACCTAAAGGTGCATCAAGAGCAAAAACCAGACGAACTGCTGAGTCAAGGAAACAGCCGAATGATGAGGTGAGAAACTGCTTCTGCATTTCAAGTAATGACAATCATTCTGATGTACTTAATATCTTATTATTATTGTGCCCCAGAGATCCAAAATCCTCACCTTTAGTCATGAGCTTTGGGTAGTGACCAAAAGATTGAGTTCACAAACAAAAGTGGTCGAAATAAATTCCCTCAGTAGGGTAGCTGGGCTCAGCATAAATCATAGGGTATGTAAGTTCAGACATACGGAGGAAATTAAGCTTTCCTTCTGCGGTTTTCCGTGCAAATCTTGAAGACTCCGGGGTAGACCTAGAACACGTTGAGGAAATAATATTTATATATTATAGAATAGAATTTATATATCTCATCTGGCTTGGGAACACCCTGTGTCACGACGCTGGATTTGCGTTTCCTGTTTTATTTTGAAATGTTCCCTTCCCCTTGTGTCATGTCTTGTATTATTTCCTGCCCTTGTGTATTTCCCTTTCTCCCCCAGGTGTGTCTCGTTCCCTTCATTAGTTTCCTCCTGTGTATTTGCCTTTCTCTCCCAGCTGTGTCTTGTTCCCCCATTTAGTGTCGGTGTGTATATATCCCTGTCTGTCTCAGTGTTCTTTGTCAGTTAGTTATTTTTGTTACTCTCATGTTCTGCTCATGCTATCCATGTTGCCGTGTGCGTCCCTCGTGTACTTTCGTGAATCTTCGTGCTATCCTGTGTCAACCCTGGTTCGTGTTTTCAGTTCTATTTGTTACCTCATTTTATATATTGGTAAGCTTTTGCTATATAAAGCTCTCTTTTGTTTAACCTCATCTTGCTTTTTGCATTTGGGTCCTCCTTATTACAAAACGTAACACCCTGGGATCCCCCAGGAGGAGCTGAAAATGTTGCTGCTGAAAGGGAATGAAAGAAAGATGGATGTTTTATTTTCCTTATGACTGGGACATTCATGTTTCCTTTCTTTGTTTACTTGTTTGCTGTCTACTCAGTGCTTCTTACTCCAGTCCTTCCTTCCCTCCTCCCTTTCTCCACATGAGATGAACAGTGGTTATGCACTAATTGCAGACTTCATCACATTAACCTACTTATGATGTGTTTTAATAATTGTTATTTTAATTCTCCACCAGTGCTGCTCGGAGTCAAACAACACTGGTGTCCAAACTGGAGGCCCTGCAGTGTCACTTCACCTGGGATCTGGACACCAGCAGGTCCAAACTTTTCCGTTGCAGGGAAAGGTTTGAGGATTTCTTCACCGAGGACGGACACAGCTGGCTGGGTCACATTTACAACCTGCGGGGGTTCATTGAATACAAGCTGGGGTTCACAGAAGAAGCCCAGAGTTTCTTCAACAAGGCTACAGAGGCCTTCCGTCAGATGAGAAAAGCAGATGAGGGTCCCTGGTTAGTGGTGAATTACGGAAACCTGGCTTGGCTGCACCACCACCTGGGAGACCCAGCAGAGAGTGAGGCTTACCTGACAAAGGTTGACGCCCTGATGAATGAATACCAATATCCATCTCAGGACGAGCTCCACCCAGAGATCTACGCTGAAAAAGCCTGGACTTTCATAAGGTTTAGCACAGATAAAATGCTGCTGGCTGCAGATTACTTCCAGAGAGCCATTAGGATGCAGCCGGACATGGTGGAGTGGCACACCTACCATTTCAAAGGGTTAATGTTTGCTTCAAAGCACAGCAGCACAGGGCTGGGGGCTGACATCTTGGAGAAAATGAGAATCGCCAAAGAACAGGATCCAGAGAACTTGTACTTTGCAGTTCACTACCTTGAGCATTGTGCTAAGAAAGGAGAAATAATTGAAGATGAAGCATGTAAGCTAACCAGGGAGGTTTTGAGAAATCCTATCAGCAGCTACAGTGGTATTAAACCATTACTTAGGGTTTACAGAAACTATGTATCTGTTGATGAGGCCATTGACTTGGCAGAGGAGGTTCTGAAAAACCATCCAGATGAGCGTTATCTGATGAGATGTGCTGCACTCTGCTACAAATGGAAGATATTTTTCAGTGACAGTCCCCCAAAACAAAGCATGGTAGACAGAGCAATCAGTCTCCATGAAGAGGTGATTTCACTTTACCCTCATTCTTCCCTTGGGAAGAAAATAGACCTTGCAAATATATATTCCAAATCAACTAATGGCAAGGTTAAAGCTAAGCAGATATACCAGGAGCTGCTAAAAAGTGATCTTGATCAGGCAGGCAAACAGATGCTTTACAACAACTACGCAAAATATTTAAACTTCCAAGGACAGGATCGCACCAGCTCACTAAGATATCACATGAAGGCGGCAGAGATACCGCAACAATCCATCTTTCGTGAGAAAAGCATCAAAGTTCTAAAGAACATAAGAGACAAAGGCAAGGACAGAATGTGTCGCGAAATACAGAAGTTTCTGGAAAACCTGCAAGAGCCATAGTGTTTTTAACAGCCCTGGTTCCAGAACAAATATAGGTATTGCATTACCTGAAAATAATCAGTAAATTAATCAAGCTTTGTCTTTTAAACGCAGGTTTCAACACGTGTCTGCACTTTAGTAGTTAATGGAAGACAGATGTTAGATATTGTCACAATATCTAAAAGATTATTTGTAAAATTGTTTATATAGCCTTTGCAATTTGCTTTGCAGTTAGCTTTGTTTTGTGAACTATAAAACTCTTTGATTGGTACTGTAATACTTAACTTGATGTATAAACTGAATATTATCACCAGCTGATTGTATGTATAGAAAATATGTCTCTCTTGAGAATGAGAACCTGTGTCTCAATGAGATTTTACCTATATAAATAAAGGCAAAATAAAAAAATGTCAATCATTGTCTAAGTTGTATACAATAATAAATATGCATTATGTACACCAATAAAAGTTATTTAAGTGTTTTTTTTTGTTTTGGTGGTTACTATATACAAGAAACTTAAATACATATGGGGCATCTGTGTTTTTATCACTGATAAGTGGTGCAGACAACACAGTACGACTCAACTTCACCTTTTTGAACTTAAGGTGTGTTTTTTATTATAGGGAACTTCAATTATTGCAAACTTAAACTGTCACCCGGTTTTCAACAATACTATAAATGCGGGACAAAATTCTAGACAAATGTGGAACCGGGAACCATTACCATACCGTGGTGGAGAGGTTTGTGTTGTCCCTATGAACCTGAGAGCTGTGTTGTCTGCAGCCTGGTGCCCCTGGTAGGGTCTCTCAAGTCAAATTGGTCTCAGGCAAGGGGCCGGACTAAGAATGGTTCAAAACAACCGCATGATCCCGAGGGAAAGAGAAGGAGAGACCCTGCCTGGAGGAAGCCCGGGGCCCCCGTCTGGAGCCAGGCCCAGAGGGAGGGCCCTACAGCGAGTGGCTGGTGGCCGGGATTGTCTGGGAGCCCGGTCAGGCACAGCCCAATGAAGCTACGTGATGCCTCCCATCCATCCATCCTGTGGGCCCACCACTCATGGGATAAACTGCTGGTGTCGGGTGCGCTGTCACACGGGTGGCAGTGATGATCAGGGACCTCGACGGACCAGACCCGGGCAGCAGAGGCTGGCTCTGGGGACGTGGAACGTCACCTCTCTGTGGGGGAAGAAGCCAGAACTAGTGCGGGAGGTGGAGCGCTACCAGTTGGATCTGGTGGGGCTTACCTCTACGCACAGTCTTGGCTCTGGAACCGTACTCCTGGATAGGGGTTGGACTCTATTCTTCTCCGGAGTTGCCCAAGGTGTGAGGCGTCGGGCAGTGTGGGGATACTCATAAGTCCCTGGCTGAGCGCCACTACATTGGAGTTCACCCCGGTGGACAAGAGGGTCCCCTCCTTATGCCTTAAGGTTATGGGGGAACAACTCTGACTGTTGTTTTTGCCTATGCCCCAAACAGCAGTTCAGAGTATTCGGCCTTCTTGGAGACCCTGAATGGAGCCCTGCAGGGGGCTACAGTAGGGTACTACGAAGTCTTGCTGGGAGACTTCAACGTGCATGTAGGAAACGATGGAGACACCTGGAGAGGCGTGGTTGGGAGGAACGGCCTCCCTGATCTAAACCTGAACGATCGTTTGTTGTTGGTCTTCTGTGATAGTCATGGAATGGCCATAACAAAGACCATGTTTGAACATAAGGATGCTCATAAGTGTATGTGGTACCAGAGCACCCTAGGCCAAAGGTCAATGATCGATTTTGTGATCGTATCATCTGATCTAAGGCCGCATGTTTTGGACACTTTGGTGAAGTGAGGGTTGGAGGCTGATCACCATCTGGTGGTGAGTTGGATCAAGGGGTGGGGGAAGACTTTGGACAGACCTGGTAAACCCAAACGGGTAGTGTAGGTGAACTGGCAACGTCTGGAGGAAGCCCCTGTCCGGGAGATCTTCAACTCACACCACCGGCGGAGCTTTTCAGACATCTCTGTGGAGGTTGGGGGCATTGAACCTGAGTGGGCAATGTTCAAAACGTCTATTGCTGAAGCTGCGGTGAGCAGCTGTGGTCTCAAGGTCTTAGGTGCCTCAAGGGGCGGTAACCCTCAAACACCATGGTGGACATCCGTTATCCGGGAGGACTCCGGAAACAGTTGCAGGGTACCGACAGACTCGAAGCCGTGCTTCTGGAAAACCGTCCATCACCTCAGTAGGGGGAAGCGGGGAACCATCCAAGCTGTGCACAGCAAGGGTGGGACCCTGCTGACTTCGACTGAGAAGGTTATCGGCCGGTGGAAGGAGCACTTTGAGGAACTCCTGAATCCGACTAACACGCCCTCTATGGTAGAGGCAGAGCTGGAAGCTGATGGGGGACCATCGTCAATCTTCCTGTTGGAGGTCAGTGAGGTAGTCAAACAACTCCACAGTGGCAAAGCCACAGGGGTTGATGAGATCCGTCCAGAAATGCTGAAAGCTTTGGGTGTTGAGGGGCTGTCTTGGTTGACACGCCTCGTCAACATTGTGTGAAAGTCTGGGACAGTGCCTAGGTGGTGGCAGACCGGGGTGGTGGATCCCTTATTCAAAAAGGGGGACCAGAGAGTGTGTGCCAACTACAGAGGTATCACACTTCTCAGCCTCCCTGGTAAAGTTTGGTGGCCTAAGGATCTCATCGTTGCTCTTTTCAGATGATGTGGTCCTGATGGTGTCATCGGTCTGTAACCTTCAGCAGTCCCTGGATCAGTTCGCAGCCGAGTGTGAAGCGGTTGGGATGAGTATCAGCACCTCAAAATCTGAGGCCATGGCTCTCAGCAGGAAACCGGTGGTATGGCAGGGATAATTGGGTTTATAATAGTTATTTATAGTAAAGGTCAATAGTTATTTATGGCCTTTTTATCAATAAATATTATAATATCTCCAAATGCACAGCTTGTGAACGCCTGGTGTTATTCTTAGAAAAACCTGTCTAATATGTTTAAGTCTTTATCCCTTTTATCTGAAATTTGAAGGTGAACTTCATAACACTTGGTGCTATGTTTTTATTAATACCAGCTATACCCATCTTCAGGCATATTTTTCAACAACAAACTTCAGGCAGAGTGTATTTTCTTCAAATTCAGTATATTCAGACCACTATATCTCAGTGCCAGAAGCACTTGGGGTGATTAATCAATGTTTTACAAGAATAATAAGAGAGTTATCTTTTTAATGAGACCAAAATCTTGCATCTGGTGCAAATGGTTGAAGAGCAGCTTATAATATACTTTGGGTATGTCGTTTGTAGGTATTTTTGTATTTTCGAGTAAAGTCCCCCACCCCTTAAGAGGTTAAAGAAACCCTCACTCGACCCCTCTGAAGTGAACAACTACAGACCTGTCTCTCTTCTTTCTTTTCTTTCCAAAACACTTGAGCGTGCAGTCTTTAATCAACTCTTGTCTTACCTTCACCAGAACAACCTTCTCGATCCGCACCAATCTAGTTTCAAGGCAGGCCACTCAACTGAGACTACCCTCCTCCCTGTCACTGAGGAACATCATGCTGCTAGAGCAGCCTCCCTCTCCTCTGTTGTCATCATTCTGGACCTTTCTGCTGCGTTTGACACAGTGAAGCACCAGATCCTCCTCTACACCCTCCAAGAACTGGGAGTCTCAGGCTCTGCTCTCTCCCTGCTCGAATCCTACCTAAAGGACGGCACCTACAGGGTAACTTGGAGAGGGGCTATGTCGTACCCCTGTCAACCCACCACCGGGGAACCTCAGGGCTCCATCCTGGGTCCTCTCCTCTTTTCTCTGTACACCAACTCAATTGGCTCTGTCATTCACTCTCACGGCTTCACCTACCACAGCTATGCAGATGACACTCAACAGATTCTGTCTTTTCCCAGATCTGAAACCCAGGTGGAGGCACGGATCTCGGCTTGTCTGGCTGATATCTCTGTATGGATGGCGGCACATCACTTGAAACTCAACCTTGACAAGACTGAGCTCCTTTTCCTTCAGGGAAAGGGCTCTCCCATCCAAGACCTTACCATCAACATCGGCACCTCTGTTGTTTCCCCGACTCAGACTGCAAGGAATCTGGGTGTGACACAGGACGACCAACTGTCCTTCGGTGCCAACATCGCTGCAACAACCTGCTCCTGCAGACACACTTTGTACAACATCAGGAGGATACGTCCTCTCCTGACTCAGAAGGCGACGCAGGTTCTTGTCCAGGCTCTTGTCATCTCACGCATTGACTACTGCAACTCCCTCCTCGCTGGACTGCCTGCATGTGCCATTCGACCTCTACAGCTCATCCAGAATGCAGCAGCCCGACTGGTCTTCAAATTACCCAAGTTCTCCCACACTACACCGCTTCTCCGCTCCCTTCACTGGCTACCAGTGGCGGCCCGAATCTGCTTCAAGACTCTAGTACTGGCCTACCGTGCTGTGAATGGATCAGTGCCTTCCTACATCCAGGCCATGGTCGAACCATACACCCCAGCACATTCACTTCGCTCTGCATCGGCCAAACGGCTCGCCACTTCCTCACTGCGAGTGAGACCCAGATTCCCCTCAAATTTAGATTTAGAGTTCATCATAGCACAGAGACGGCACTGGTGAAAGTTACCAATGACCTTCTATTGGCATCAGACAAAGGACTTGTCTCTGTTCTTATCTTGTTAGACCTCAGTGCTGCTTTTAACACTGTTGATCATGACATTCTACTACAGAGACTGGAACATTGTGTTGCATTAATTTGGCCTCCAGCACTACCGTAAGGAATCTTGGCGTTATCTTTGATCAGGATCTGTCTTTTAACTCCCACATAAAACAAATCTCAAGGACTGCCTTCTTTCATCTACGTAACATTGCAAAATAAGACACATCCTGTCTCAAAATGATGCAGAAAAACTAGTCCATGCATTTGTTACTTCAAGGCTGGATTACTGCAACTCATTGTTATCAGGTTGTCCCATCAAAGTCGCTTAAGACTCTTCAGTTGATCCAAAATGCAGAGGCACGTGTATTGACAAGAACTAGGAAACGGAATCATATTACTCTTGTATTAGCTGCTCTGCACTGGCTCCCGGTAACACAACATATTTTCTGTCAAATGTTGTATTTGTACTATGTTGTTTATCCTGTACATACGACATCTATTGCACATCTGTCCATCCTGGGAGAGGGATCCCTCCTCAGTTGCTCTCCCTGAGGTTTATTCCATTTTTCCGCCTTTAATTATGGGGTTTATATTAGGAGGTTTTTCCTTGTGCGATACGAGGGTCTAAGGACAGAGGGTGTCGTATCCTGTACAGTCTGTAAAGCACACTGAGACAAATGTATAATTTGTGATATTGGGCTTTATAAATACATTTGATTTGATTTGATTTGGAACAAAACCCACCTGTTTGCTATCCTGGCTCCAAAATGGTGGAACGACCTCCCCATTGATGTCAGAACAGCAGATAGTCCTCCCACCTTCCGTCGCAGACTGAAAACTCATCTGTTTTGTCTACAGCTTGGCAAATTAAGAAAAAAAGTTATTTGTATGATGCACTTATATTGGTTTGGCTTGTTTGTAGCTAATAGTTGAATTTGTATTCTTTTGTTTCTGTATGTTGCACTTGGCTTAGTTTGACTTGTGGCTTATTTGAAGCTATTGTTCTGCACTTAAAGGATTGTACCTATTTGAAGCTAATGTACTTGCAAGATTATTGCTGTTCGGAGTTGTATCCTTATGATTGTTTGCACTTTTTGTCGCTTTGGACAAAAGCGTCAGCTAAATGAACTGTAATGTAATATAATAGCACACTTCAGAGCATATTACATTAACTTACTGATGATGTGTTTTAAGAATTCTATTTTTATTCTCCATCAGTGCTGCTCAGATTCAAACAACACTGACATCCAAACTGGAGGCCCTGCAGTGCCACTTCATCTGGGATATGGACACCAGCGGGTCCAAACTTTTCCGTTTAAGGGAAAGGTTTGAGGATTTCGCCACCGAGGACGGACACAGCTGGCTGGGTCACATTTACAACCTGCGTGGGTTCATTGAATACAAGCTGTGGTTCACTGAAGAAGCCCAGAGTTTCTTCAACAAGGCTACAGAGGCCTTCTGCCAGATGAGAAATGCAGATGAGGGTCCCTGGTTAGTGGTGAACTACGGGAACCTGGCTTGGCTGCACTACCACCTGGGAGACCCAGCAGAGAGTGAGGCTTACCTGAAAAAGGTCGATGCCCTGATGAAAAAATACCCATCTCCATCCCAGGATGAACTCCACCCAGAGATCTACGCTGAAAAAGCCTGGACTCTGATGAAGTTCAGTGCAGACAAAAAGCTGCTGTCTGCAGATTACATCCAGAGAGCCATCAGTACCAAAGTACAGGATCCAGAGAACTTGTATCTCGCTGTTAAATACCTCGAGCAATGTGCTAAGAAAGGAGAAAGAATTGAAGATGAAGCACGTGAGCTAGCCAGGGAGGTTTTGAGAAATCCTGTCAGCAGCTACAGTGGTATGAAAGCTGTACTAAGATTTTACAAAAACTATGTATCTGTTGATGAGGCCATTGATTTGGCAGAGGAGGCTCTGAAGAACCATCCAGATGAGCGTTATCTGAAGGGATGTGATGCACTCTGCTACAAATGGAAGATCATTTTTTTCAGGGACAAAACGAAGCCTGATGGACAGAGCAATCAGTCTCCATAAAGAGGTGATTTTACTTTACCTTCATTCTTCCTTTCTGAAGGAAATAGACCTTGCAAATATATACGCAAAGTCGACTAACGGCCAGACTAAAGCTGAGCAGATATACCAGGAACTGCTAGAAAGGGATCTTAAACCTGCAAGCAAACAGATGCTTTACAACTACTACGCAAAATATTTAAACTTCGATCGAAAAGAGTACCAAAGGTCACTAAGATATCACATGAAGGCAGCAGAGATACCGCAACAATCCTTCTTTCGGGAGAACTGCATCAAAGTTCTGGAAAAGATTAGAGACAGACGCAGGGACAGAATGTGTAGAGAAATAGAGAAGTTTCTGGAAAACCTGCAAGAGCCATAGTGTTTTTAACAGCACTGGTTCTAAATCGAGAAAAGAAATATAGGTATTGCATAACCTAAAGGAATCTATAAATACTTATTAATCGAGCTGTGTCCATTAAAGGCAGGTTTCAACAAGTGTTTGCACTTTCGTAGTTAATGGAAGACAGGCTGTTAAAAATAATATCAGCACTCGATTTGTATGAAACAGGCCGAATCCTTCACTAACACGGGTTATTAACATGTTCAAATGTCGTGACAATAATTCAGTATCACATTATTTGTTCAAATAGATTTTGAATGGATGTTGTTTTCCTAAAGTATCTATCTATCTGTAACCATGATGTTTTCCGTTGCACTGTATTTTAAGAACATAGTTCTCTCACTCTATAGCCTTTGAAATTTGCTTTTCTGAAAGCTATGAGTTGTGAAATATAAAACTCTGTTATGTAATGTAATACTTCATTTGCTGTATAACCTGAATATTATCGCCGGATACAACTGATTGTATGTATAGCAAATCTGTCAAGTTTGCTTCAATTGTACAAATGAATAAACATGCATTAAATACACTATGAAAAGTAGTTTAACTATTTTTTGTTTTGGTTGTTACTATATAAAAGAAATTCAAATACATGACACATCATTTTGCAGTACTGCACTTAGGGTGCTGATGGCCGGTAATTAAACTTTACATTTTGAAGTCAACATGGATGAGCACTAAACAAATGAAGCTGTATAACAATATCTCCAAGGACCTAGGACCTAGGCCAGGGGTCGGCATCCTTTACTATCTAAAGAGCCATTTTTCCCATCTTCCACCAAATAAGATTTGTCTGGAGCCACAAAACATGTTTGATAACACAGCTTATAGATTTAATATATAGTTATACTTCATTTGTTGCATTTATGAAATTACAGAAAGACCAAAAAATAAACTGTTGCTATGTTTACCTGTTAACAAAGGAAAACACCAAACCCTTTTGAAGAGAAGGAACAAATACACTGGCAAAGGCCTACTTTGAAATAAATTAAACACAGAACTATGCAGGCCTATTTGAGTCCTCCCCATATTTGTTGAGTAAAATAAAATGAATATAATATAAAAATACACAAAACTATAAAAAATACAAAATAAAAATGAAATAAATGAAAAAAGTAGTCCACTTTGAAATAAACAAAACGTATAGCTGCAGCCTAATATCTTAAAAAGAGTAAACATAAAGAAATAGGCCAGTTTCTATTTAATTATGTCCGTTTCAGTGTGTTTTCATCAACATGGAGGTGGTGATCATTTCTTTGGCTTCACATTCACAACAGCCTCTCAAATGTCCCACAAAATGTCTTTCAACATCACATTTTCTGTTGTTTGCTCTTTTCTCGCCACATATCAAGCACACTGGTAAGCCAGCATTGTTGACAGGGAAAACAAATGTATCTGTCCACGCAGAATTATTTTATCCATGGTTGGCATACCGGGTTAGGCGGGGGTCTGCAACTCAAGATAAACCACCTGCAGGGGTTAGGGTTAGGGCGCCCATAGACGCAGTAGAATGTGACGCATTTTTTAGTTGACAAAATATTAAAACATATATTTTATTTCAGTGTCACAATATCACCTCGAACTCCAAGATAAGAGGTGTTCCCTTTGAAAGATTGTCCACTGTGCAACAAAAAATACATGTTCCATGTTTTATACAATAATAAATATGCATTATGTACACCAAGAAAGGTTCTTTGAGTATTTTTTGTTTTGGTGGTTACTATATACAAGAAATTGAAATACACGACACATCATCATGCAGTACTGTACACTGGGTGCTGATAGATGTTAATTAAACTACAACTATTAAGTCAACTTGGATGGAACAGTGACAATATTTCCAAGGCACAGGTGAACAGGTGACTAATAATCAAACATGCAAGCTTTTGTGTTGAAAAAAAGTGTTTCTAAATTAAATAGAACCCTGTCAGGTCCGGACCTCCTGGTGGCACGGCACTGCTGCGACCCGGGCTCCTGTCGCGCGCTGGAGCTTTTGTTTTTATGTTGTTTTACGTTTTTTTTTTTTTTTTTAAACCACACGTTTTAATCTAAAGACTGCTTATGTTGGCACGATGACGATCCTTGCAAAAGAGACGCACTAATGGCTCTCTGCACTGCGGGAGCCTTCCCACCATCTGACCTGCCGGAGGACATACAAACTACAGAGTCTTCTATTATAGTGTTTACTGAGACGTGGCTTCACCGGGATATTTCTGGCTCTTTGTGAGCTGGAGTATTTTTCTTTAATTCACTCAGACAGAAGTGAAACGTCGGGGGGCATCTGTGTTTTTAACACTGATAAGTGGTGCAGACAACAAAGTACGACTCGACTTCACCTTTTTGAACTTAGGGTGTGTTTTTTATTATAGGGAACTTCAATTATTGCAAACTTAAACTGTCACCCGGTTTTCAACAATACTATAAATGCGGGACAGAATTATAGACAAATGTTACGGCAATGTGAACAACGCTTATGTGAGTAGAGCCAAACCGCAGAGCTTCCAAACCCGGACCATAATACGTTGCATCTCATATCTGCTTATAGAACTGTTGTCAAACAGAGCAAACCACAAACCAAGACTGTAAACGTTTGCACTAGTGACAGAATAGAGCCTCTTAACAGATGTTTTCTCCCTACTGAGTGGATTATCAGCAGAGCGTCATAATGCAGGTGTCTCCAGGTAACGCTTTCCCAGCTCTTCATACTTTCACCAGGGTCACCGCCATCGCATATGAAACAGACATGCAACAATTTTGACAAGGGGTCATTTTACGCATCTCACACAGCTTTTATTAATTGTATAATTCACATTAGCATGTTTCATGAAGTAAGTCTATGCACCTCAGTTTTGTTGTTGTTTTTCAGTTTAGTTTTTTGTCAGGGAGATAATTCAGCTGAGGGGGCACAGTGACCTTTTTGGACATACCTGGACATACCTGGACTGGTTTTGTTTATTTCAAAGTGGACTACTTTTTTCATTTATTTCATTTTTATTTTGTATTTTTTATAGTTTTGTGTATTTTTATATTATATTCATTTTATTTTACTCAACAAATATGGGGAGGACTCAAATAGGCTTAATGCTCCACATTAAGCCGACAGGGACATTCTGCAGACAACTGCTGCTCAAAGTGTACACATATACTGAATATGCATATATTATGATATCATAATATGTTATCAGAAGGTGCAGCCATAAATAACTGTGGCATCTTGGGGTTGAATATTTCACTCAGTGTGGCATCATATTATAAAGAAGAAAAGCAATTTTATTTTAAATACACTTAGGAGAAAATATAATCACAAACTTTAATAAGTCAGGTCTAAGTTCTTTTTCCAGAAATGTGGCTTTCGGTTTCTATTCCTGGGAAAGGATAGTCAGGTTGGCGTGTGGATTCCTACATTGAACAAAACAGACTTCAACATAATACTAATTTACAAGATTAAATGGTTAATTTATTTGACATTTTACAACACAGGTTTCAGCTGAGGGGGCAAAGTGACCTTTTTGGACAGACCTGGACCCCCAAGGCCCCACATTAAGCTGACGGTGACTGACACTGCAGACAGCTGCTGCTCAAAGTGTACACATATACTGAATAGGCTCATATGATATCATAATATTTTATGAGAAGGTACCGCCATAAAAAAATATAGCATCATATTCTACAAGAAGAAAACCAAACTAATTATTTTAAATACACTTAGGAGATAATGTAATCACAAACTTCAATGAGTCATGTCTAAGTTATTTTTCCAGAAATGTGGCTTTAGGTTTCTATTCTTAGGAAACGATAGTCAGGTGGCCGTGTTTAGACAGAACAAAAATGCAAACGTCTGACATTCACTTCGACTTCAGTGTGAACATTTAAAGCTGCGTGCTCAACAACTTCTCATAATTTACAGCAAAGCAGGAGTTGGACTTATTTCACTTTGTACCAGCGAACGTAAAGATGCATCAAGAGCAAAAACCAGCCAAACTACCTAACATTTAGAGAACTGCTGAGTCGAGGAAACAGCCGAATGATGAGGTGAGAAGCTGCTTCTGGATATTATTGTAAGAGTAACTAATGAGTTACATTCAATTTATTTTATGTCTTATTATTGAGTCATAGATCCCCAAATATTGACATTATGGATCCTGTGGGAGAAAATCCCTGAAGGATCTTCACCACACTATAACAATACTTCTATATTGCTTTCAAAAATCAACAGAGTTCAAGGAGTTTCAATAGAATAAGAGTTTACTGAAGAATCAACACAGTACAGCAAACACGAGTCGGTCCAAGGAGTGATTGAATAACAAATCACACACCTCTTAGTTTATACATTTTCCTTATCTTTCAAAGTTGACACCATTGTTCCAAAAAGTCAGTGAGTAGAGACAGGAGGGGTAGAGACAGGAGGGGTAGAGAATTCAGACGGTGGCAGGTGTTAGTCAGACACAAGAATACAATTGTCTGTTTCTTATGATGACCTTCAGTTTACCTAAGATACAATGGTCGAGTTTGACGCGTAGGGCTAAAGAAAACATTGCCTATCTGAAAGGAGGCACAGAGAATACAAGTAAAGTTACAGCGATGTGCTGAGCGAGTCAGAAATTAATTAAACCAAGTTTTAAACAATAGTAATGTAACATCTGTTGCCTGACTGTCCTGCCAACCTTGACTTTTTAACCACTGTGCACCAGTAGTTATCTTTTTCTTCAAATACTCCCTAACTTTCCCACAGCGGAGAAAAAAAACTGTGTTTTCAAATACTCCTGACAACAGCACATTCTGCTGACACTTTATCTATTCTTACTTAACTAGTGGTGTAACTAGTAACTAATGTTATTTTAGCTGTTAACCTTTACTTTCCATGACCTCACCTTCTGCCTTTACACCATTAAATCTCAGTGTCTGTCGTATAGACTAAAATACTCTAATGATTAACAGTAAACAAAAATCTTCATGTTTCAGGCAGTTGCTAACTAAAATCATTATTCTGCTTCAAACAATATCCCACAATCCTTCAAGTTAACGAGGATGTTTTTATTCCCTCCCTTCTTTCTTCATTCTTTACTTACTTTTGCCTCTTCGGTGTGTCTTGTTATTTTCCTTATAGGGAGTTTAAAGTGTGTATTTTCTTTCTCATTTTCAATCTTTTTTACGTTTTCTGGTCATTTTTTTCCCACACTGACATGGATATAATTCTGGTAGAGAAATTGGAAAAATGCCTAACACATCTATATAATTTAATGAAATAACAATTTTCTTTCCCTTGCTCCTTTTCATCCTTCCTGTCTTCCTTGTTCTCTTCTGTCTTACTCAATTTCTTTACTTTACTCTTCTTCCTACCTTTCTATACCTTACTTGCTTGTGTCCTCCTTCCTTACCTCTCTCAGCCATCTTTTCTTATCTCTTACCTCATCCCTTTTGGTCTTTCCTTTCATCCTTCTGGCCTCCTTCACTACTTTTTCCCTCCTCTTCTGTTACTGTGAAACTCCTTTCTTCATCCATTCCTTCCCTTTATCATTTTACTTCTACATTTTTACTGCTGCTTCATTTATTTTACCTTACTTTGCTCCTTGCTGTCTATCTGATCATGTTTATTTGTGTTGGAAAAATATTCCTAAAACACCACGAAGTCAGGATCCAAATCCAATAAAAGGGTTTAATCAATATTCTTGCAAGAAAGAGCCGAGTTTTATTCATACAAAGGATGATCAAATTCACGCACATACAGGTTGTAAGTTCTGCTGTGTTGCTCACCGGAGCAACTCTCCCAGCCTCAGTATTTATACCCATTCAAAGGACAGGAAGTCATGAAGAGCTTCCAGGTCAGTCTTCCTTTGTTCTACAAGATGGGGGTTTACAGTAAACACAGATGTACTAATCAACTCAGGTCCCAGACGTACTAATTCAACCGACTGAGGACTGTTCTTTGATTGAGCAGTTCACCTCATGTCCCCTGCTGTGTTTAACACTCCGTTGTTCCTCCTGTCCCCTGCTGTGCTTAACAATTAGTATTTCCTGTATTTTCCTATAAATTTGTCACATACACACTCAAACACAATACAATGTGTCGTGCAATTATTTTGTGTCAAGCTCCCAAAAGCAACTAACAAAAAAATAAAGAAATATTTTCTTCCTATGCATTCAATGCTGCTTACTCAATTTCTATCTTCCTCCCTTTCTCCACATGAGATGAACAGTGGTTATGCAAACATAGCAAACTTGAGATTATATTACATTAACCTACCAAGGATGTGTTTTTAATAATTGTTATTTTTATTCTCCATCAGTGCTGCTCAGAGTCAAAAAACTAACTCCAAACTGGAGGTCCTGCAGTGTCACTTCACCTGGACACCAGCAGGTCCTTAACTTTAAGTCTCAGTGAAAAACTGAAGGACAACGGCACCGAGGAGGGAAACAGCTGGCAGGGTCACATTTACAACCTGCGGGGGTTCATTGAATACAAGCTGGGGTTCACTGAAGAAGCCCAGAGTTTCTTCAACAAGGCTACATGATGAGAAACGCAGATGAGTGTCCCTGGTTAGTGGTGAACTACGGGAACCTGGCTTGGCTGCACCACCACCTGGGAGACCCAGCAGAGAGAGAGAGAGAGCCATCAGGATGCAGCCGGACATGGTGGAGTGGAACACCAGCCATGTTTTAGGGTTAGTGAATGCTTCAAAGCACAGCAGCACAGGGCCGGGGGCTGACATCTTGGTGAAAATTAGAATCAACAAAGAACAGGATCCAGAGAACTTGTACTTTGCTGTTCACTACCTCGAGCAATGTGTTAAGAAAGGAGAAAGAATTGAAGATGAAGCACGTGAACTAGCCAGGGAGTTTTGAGAAATCCTGTCAGCAGCTACAGTGGTATTAAACCCTTACTTAGCGTTTACAGAAACTATTTATCTGTTGATGAGGCCATTGATTTGGCAGAGGAGGTTCTGAAAAACCATCCAGATGAGCAATCAGTCTCCATGAAGAGATGATTTCTCTTTACCCTCGTTCGGCCTGGCTAAAGCTGAGCAAATATACCAGGAACTGCTAGAAAGGGATCTTGAACCAACAGATGCTTTACAACAACTACGCAACTCATTTATACTTCCAACAACAGGATCGCAACAGGTCAATAAGATATCACATGAAGGTGGAAGAGAAACCGTAACAATCCTTCTTTCGGGAGAACAGCATCAAAGTTCTGGAGAAGATTAGAGACAAAGACAAAGAAATAGAGAAGTTTCTGGAAAAAATATAGGTATTGCATAACCTAAAGGAATCTGTAAGTACTTATTAATCAAGTTGTGTCCATTAAAGGCAGGTTTCAACAAGTGTCTGCACTTTCGTAGTTAATGGAAGACAGGCTGTTAAAAAAAATATCAGCCATCGATGTGTATGAAACAGGCCGAATCCTTCACTAACACAGGTTATTAACATGTTCAAATGTCGTGACAATAATTCAGTATCACATTATTTGTTCAAATAAGTATTGAATGGATGAATTTTCCTTAACTTAGCGTATAAATCTGCTCAGTTTTACACAGCCACTGGTCAATGTTGCAGTGTACTCTTATATTTTGTCTCTTAATTATTTATTGTTTTCTTACTTTTAATGGTGGGGGGGAGGGGGGTGACAGATGTGTAATGTCATATGTCTTCTAAGCTACTGGGTGCCTAAATTTCCCCCGGGATCAATAAAGTATCTATCTATCTGTAACCATGGTGTTTTCCTTTGCACTGTATTGTACATAGTGAACTCTATAGCCTTTGAAATGTGCTTTTCTGAAAGCTTTGAGTTCCATCCATCCAGCCATCCATCGTCTACCACTTATCCGGGATCGGGTCGCGGGGGCAGCAGCTCCAGTAAGGAACCCCAATCTTCCCTTCTCCGGACCACATCCTCCAGCTCCGACTGGGGGATCCTGAGGCGTTCCCAGGCCAGTGAGGAGATATAATCTCTCCACCGAGTCCTGGGTCTTCCCCGGGGTCTCCTCCCAGCTGGACGTGCCTGGAACACCTCCCTAGGGAAGCGCCCAGGTGGCATCCTTACTAGATGCCCGAACCACCTCAACTGGCTCCTTTCAACGTAATGGAGCAGCGGCTCTACTCCGAGTCTCTCATGGATGGCTAAGCTTCTAACCCTATCTCTAAGGGAGACGCCAGCCACCCGTCTGAGAAAACCCATTTCGGACGCTTGTACCCGTGATCTCGATCTTTCGGTCATGACCCAGCCTTCATGATCATAGGTGAGGGTAGGAATGAAGATCGACCGGTTTATTGAGAGCTTTGGCTTCTGGTTCAGCTCTCTTTTCGTCACAACGGTGCGGTAAAGTGACTGTAATACCGCCCCTGCTGCTCCAATTCTCTGGCCAATCTCTCGCTCCATTGTCCCCTCACTCGCGAACAAGACCCCGAGGTACTTGAACTCCTTCACTTGGGGTAATGGCTCATTCCCTACCCGGAGTAGGCAATCCACCGGTTTCCTGCTGAGAGCCATGGCCTCAGATTTAGAGGTGCTGATCCTCATCCCAACCGCTGCACACTCGGCTGCGAACCGATCCAGTGACTGTTGAAGGTCACAGACCGATGATGCCATAAGGACCACATAATCTGCAAAGACCAGCGATGAGATCCTCAGGTCACCGAACTGCAACCCCTCTCCTCCACGACTACGCCTTGATATCCTATCCATGAAAATCACGAACAGGATTGGTGATAAAGCGCAGCCCTGGCGGAGGCCAACATTCACTGGAAACGAGTCCGACTTACTGCCGAGTATCCAGACACAACTCTCGCTTTGGGTGTACAGAGATTGGATGGCCCTCAAAAGTTACCCCCTCACCCCATACTCCCGCAGCACCTCCCACAGTATCACCCGGGGACCCGGTCATACGCCTTCTCCAGATCCACAAAACACATGTAGACCGGATGGGCGTACTCCCAGACCTCCTCCAGGATCCTTGCCAGATTAAAGAGTTGGTCTGTTGTTCCACGACCAGGACGAAATCCGCATTGTTCCTCTTCAATCAGAGGTTCGCCTACCGGCCGAACCCTCCTTTCCAGTACCTTGGAGTACACTTTACCAGGGAGGCTGAGAAGTGTGATACCCCTGTAGTTGGCACACACTCTCTGGTCCCCCATTTTAAATAGGGGAACCACCACCCCGGTCTGCCAACCCCTAGGAACTGTCCCAGACTTCCACGCAATGTTGACGAGGCGTGTCAACCAAGACAGCCCCTCAACACCCAAAGCCTTCAGCTTCCCCCATCAGCTTCCAGCTCTGCCTCTACCATAGAGGGTGTGTTAGTCGGATTCAAGAGTTCCTTAAAGTGCTCCTTCCACCGGCCGATAACCTTCTCAGTTGAAGTCAGCAAGGTCCCACCCTTGCTGTACACAGCTTGGATGGTTCCTCGCTTCCCCCTCCTGAGGTGCCGGATGGTATTCCAGAAGCACCTTGGTGCCGACCGAAAGTCCTTGTCCATAGCTTCTCCAAATTTCTCCCACACCCGCTGCTTTGCCTCTGACACGGCAGAAACTGCCGCCCTTCTAGTCCTTCGATACCCTGCAACTGTTTCCGGAGTCCTCCCGGATAACATAACCCGGAAGGACTCCTTCTTCAGTCGGACGGCTTCCCTGACCACCGGGGTCCACCACGGTGTTCGAGGGTTACCACCCCTAACCTAAGACCTTGAGACCACAGCTCATCACCGCAGCTTCTGCAATAGAGGTTTTGAACATCGCCCACTCAGGTTCAATGCCCCCAACCTCCACAGGGATGGCTGAAAAGCTCCGCCGGAGGTGTGTTAAAGATCCCCAGGACAGGGGCTTCCTCCAGACGTTCCCAGTTCACCCGCACTACCCGTTTGGGTTTCCCAGGTCTGTCCAGAGTCTTCCCCCACCCCTTGATCCAACTCACCACCAGATGGTGATCAGTCGACAGCTCTGTCCCTCTCTTCACCCGAGTGTCCAAAACATGCGGCCTCAGATCAGATGATACGATTACAAAATCGATCATTGACCTTTGGCCTAGGGTGCTCTGGTACCACGTGCACTTATGAGCATCCTTATGTTCGAACATGGTGTTTGTTATGGCCATTCCATGACTAGCACAGAAGTCCAACAACAAACGACCGTTCGGGTTTAGATCAGGGAGGCCCTTCCTCCCAATCACGCCTCTCCAGGTGTCTCCATCGTTTCCCACGTGTGCGTTGAAGTCTCCCAGCAAGACTACGGAGTCCCCTACTGGAGCCCCCTGCAGGGCTCCATTCAGGGTCTCCAAGAAGGCCGAATACTCTGAACTGCTGTTTGGGCATAGGCACAAACAACAGTCAGTCAAGTTTGCTTCAATTGTACAAATTAATAAACATGCATTATATACACTATGAAAAGTAGTTGGTAGTTTGGTTGTTACTATATACAAGAAATACAAATACACGACACATCATTTTGCAGTACTGCACTTAGGCTGCTGATGGACGTTAATTAAACTTTCTATTTTGAAGTCAACATGGATGAGCATGAAACAAATGAAGCTGTATAACAATATCTCCTAGGACCTAGGACCTAGGCCAGGGGTCGGCATCCTTTACTATCTAAAGAGCCATTTATCCCATCTTCCACCAAATAAGATTTGTCTGGAGCCGCAAAACATGTTTGATAACACAGCTTATAGATGTAATATATAGTTATACTATATTTGTTGCATTTATGAAATTACAGAAAGACCAAAAAAGAAACTGTTGCTATGTTTACCTGTTTCAACAAAGGAAAACACCAAACTTGAAGAGAAGGGAAAGATACACTGGCATGTTTAGGCCTACTTTGAAATAAATTAAACACAGTACTATGCAGGCCTATTTCAGTCCTCCCCATATTTGTTGAATAAAATAAAATGAATATAATTTAAAAATACACAAAACTATAAAAAATACAATATAAAAATGAAATAAATAAAAAAAGTAGTCCACTTTGAAATAAACAAAACGTATAGCTGCAGCCTAATATCTTAAAAAGAGTAAACTAAAAAAATAGGCCAGTTAGTATTTAATTTTGTCCGTTTCAGTGTGTTTTCATCCAAATGGAGGTGGTGATCATTTCTTTGGCTTTTAAAAAATTCACAACAGCCTCACAAATGTCCCACAAAATGTCTTTCAACATTACATTTTCTGTTGTTTGCTCTTTTCTCGCCACATATCAAGCACACTGGTAAGCCAGCATTGTTGACAGGGAAAACAAATGTATCTGTCCACGCAGAATTAAACAATTTTCCTACGAAACTTATCTTTTTTTGGTTTTATCCATGGTTAGCATACCGGGTTAGGCGGGGGTCTGCAACTCAAGATACGCCACCTGCAGAGAAAGGCACCGCGCCCGTAGACGCAGTAGAATGTGACGCATTTTTTATTTCATTGTCACAATATCACCTCGAACTCCAAAATAAGAGGTGTTCCCTTTGAAAGATTGTCCACTGTGCAACAAAAAATACATGTTCTATGTTTTTGTCAAAGCTACAGGGAGCCACTATAGAGGGGTTAAAGAGCTGCATGTGGCTCCTGAGCCGCAGGTTGCAGATCCCTGCCCTAAGCAGTTTGTAAACGTAAATTGCTGTTGAATTATTACGTTGAACCGAATACACTTCGACATAATACTCGTTTACAAGATTACATAGTTAATTGATTTGTAATTTACAACAAAGGTTACAGCTGTGAGGGCAAAGTGAGCTTTTTGGACGAGGCCTGGACCCACATTAAGCTGACGGTGACTGATGTGATATAATTTACTTACCGAATATATTCATTTGTGATATAATGATTTACTGAATGTAATTGTTAACTACAGAAAATAAGTGTTATGTACTGTATGTATGTATTTACAATGCTCATGCAATCTGTGTGAGTGAAAGCATGCTAGAGGTACACTGAAGAAATACCATGGAAGACATCTGCGCAAATAGGCATGGACACGCCTATGTGCCTACAAAGGGGGTCAATAGGACCTGACTCCAGCCAACCGATGAGAAGAGGACAAGACTCCAGCGGGGGTGTATATGAAAAATGTTTAGCTTGGAGGCAGGACGATTCTGTGGAACAGGGGGAGAGAGAGGTGCTGTGAAGTAGGATCGTCCTTAGCTGGGTATATCTTCTATGCTGTCATATCACATTAATAATTGCTTTTATATAAATAAGAAGTTTACTGGATTCATTTGAGGTAGTCTCCAAATTAAGAACATGACACTGACACATATACTGAATAGGCTTATATTATGATATCATAATATTTTATGAGAAGGTGCAGCCATTAAACTAATGTGGTATCTTGGGGTTGAATATTTCACTCAGTGTGGCATCATATTATAAAGAAGAAAAGTGCGATATAATTAACTAATATATGTATCCTCTTGTGTAATAACTGACAAGTGCTCGTATTTACATAGCTAATGTGAAGAAATGTTAAGTACTATATATATTAAATAAAGCTCATACTTAGACTTGTAAGAAGCACTGTGATATTGTGAATGCGTAATATGAGAGCGCCCCTGACAAAGTCGTTCGAAGACCCCGTAGGATGTGACGTGATGACGTCAGACGTCAAAGACCAGAAATTATATATACACGGATGTAACCAGTTCTGTTGACCGGGGGAGAGAGGAGGCTTGTGAAACAGGATGGTCACCCAGCTGGGTAAATTTTCCATGCTTGTCTTATCATATTAATAAATGCTTTGTTGAACAAGAAGTTTGTTAGATTGATTCACTGTAGCCTCTACGTCTTCCAAATTGAACACTTACAAAAGCAAACAAATTAATTTAAATACACTACATGAGTCACGTCTTAGTTGTTTTTCAAGATATGTGGCTTTAGGTTTCTATTCCTGGGAAACAATAGTCAGGTGGGTGTGTTTAGACAAAACAAAAATCAAAACGTCTGACATTCACTTCGACTTCAGTGTGAACATATAAAGCTGCCTGCTCAGCATCATCTCATCATTGACAGCAAAGCAGGAGTTGGACTTATCTGACTTTGTACCAGCGAACCTAAAGGTGCATCAAGAGCAAAAACCAGACGAACTGTCTAATATTTAGAGAACTGCTGAGTTGAGGAAACAGCTGAATGATGAGATGAGAAACTGCTTCTGCATCTAAAGTAATGACAATCATTATGATGTATTTTCTATCTTATTATTATTGAGCCCCAGAGATCCAAAACCCTCACCTTTAGTCATGAGCTTTGGGTAGTGACCGAAAGATTGAGTTCACAGACAAAAGTAAATAAGCTGAAATAAGTTCCCTCAGTAGGGTAGCTGGGCTCAGCATAAGTCATAGGGTATGTGAGCAGAGACATACGGAGGGAAGGGCGCTTTCCTTCAGAGGTTTTCCATCCAACTCTTGAAGACTCCGGGGTATACCCAGAACACGCTGAGGAGATTATTTATCTCATCTGGCTTGGGAACACCCTGGGGTCCCCCAGGAAGTGCTGGACATTTTGCAGGTGAGAGGGAATGAAAAAAGGATGAATGTTTTATTTTCCTTATGACTGTCTATTCAGTGCTTCTTACTCCATTCCTTCCTTCCCTCCTCCCTTTCTCCACATCAACAGTGGCTATGCACTCATTGTACACCTCAGAGCATATTATATTAACCTATTGATGATGTGTTTTAATAATTGTTATTTTTATTCTCCATCAGTGCTGCTCAGAGTCAAACAATACTGGTGTCCAAACTGGAGGCCCTGAAGTGCCACTTCACCTGGGATCTGGACACCAGCAGGTCCTTAATATTCCGTAGCAGGGAAAGGTTTGAGGATTTCTGCACCGACGACGGACACAGCTCGCTGGGTCACATTTACAACCTGCGGGGTTCATTGAATACACGTTGGGGTTCACTGAAGAAGCCCAGAGTTTCTTCAACAAGGCTACAGAGGCCTTCCGCCGGATGAGAAATGCAGATGAGGGTTCCTGGTTAGTGGTTAACTACGGTAACCTGGCTTGGCTGCACCACCACCTGAGAGACCAAGCAGAGAGTGAGGCTTACCTGACAAAGGTCGACACTCTGATGAAGAAAAATACCAATCTCCATCCCAGGACGAGCTCCACCCAGAGATCTACGCTGAAAAAGCCTGGACTCTGATAAGTTTTTGCACAGATAAAACGCAGCTGGCGAGCCATCGGGATGGAGCCGGACATGATGGAACACCTACCATATCAAAGGGTTAATGTATGCTTCAGATCACATCAGCACAGACCTAGGGGCTGACATCTTGGAGAAAATGAGAATTGCCCGGCCATTCCCAAGCCACAGACTCTGGATCTTAATTGGACGATTCAGTGAAGAATAAAGATGTTGAACTCTGTCCCAATGAAAGAATAAATGATCTAAAATCCCCACTCTGTATAGAGAGAGAACGAGCGAGAGCAATAAACTGCTCGATATTGTACTTTGACCAATTCTTCATAAACATTTAATCCAAATGGCTATAATTTAATGGTTTGATTCTGCAAACTGTCTTTTTAATTTACACCCTAGATACCCGGACATGGGGTTATGATGGCTTTTCGGAACCAACAACTGTGTATTTTCCTGACCTGTTTGTGTGTCGCGGCTCACACGGTACAGCCTGTCCCTAATCACTGAAAAGTGCGGGTGTGTCAGTGCGGCGTTCTGGTTTAGTGGGGAGCCATCCACACTCACTACTTGCTCGAAAGTATGGTAGCGGCCAGCGGCCCCCGCTGAGGACCGGAAACTCCTTGAGGCATGAACGGGCCGGACCTGTGGGGGAGCTGTGGCCCGGTCTTCGTGCCCCAGACTCCGTCGAGGCAGGGAGAGGTGGTCCTCCACAAGGACGACGGCAGCTTCAATGTTGGCAGGGAGGTAGCACTGGACCCAGTTCGCTGAAGAGGCTGGCAGTCCGGCAATGAACTGCTCCAGTGCCTCATGCCCGACGACGTCCTCCGCAGAGTTGGTTCCCGGCTGGAGACAGCACCTGGCTGCGTCATCTTCTGCAGCCCAATCGGCAGTGGCCGAACCGGAGTGTTTCCTGGATCACCCCTCTGGTGGCCGAGCACTGCAGCAGCTCCCACAGGAGGACACGATCCTCCCGCTGGCACGTCGTATTGTGGCAAGGGCTTTTCCCCTCCTCTGACCTGTCCCTATTAAAGGGTGGTAAAAGTTGAAGAACTCGGAGTTTGAATGTCGAATCAAAACAGCAATCCTCTAGTTCAATCGATATATTTATTAACGTGATAAGTCAAACATAGAAAATATTCTCAGCTGAGGAGACAATTCGCATCGCCGTTTCCACAGACTGCATGGCTCAAAAACCCCCATGTTGCTGTCTCACGGCTCCGCTCCAGTGTGTACAAAGAGTTGTAAAAGCATCGCATCTAACACATGGAGGAGGCGTTGACCTTCTCCTCATTGGTCCCCGTTGGTGCCAACACGCTCCTCCGTCAGCAGTCAGGAAGTGATGGTTTGTTGACCTGTTTTCTTAAAGGGGAAGTGCCCCTATTATGTTTGTAATACACTCGGTGCAGAAATTACATAATTGCGCAGAAACATATTCGTAGTGTAGATATATATATATATTGATTGTGGTAGACAAATACATATGATAGTCTTTCCAGAGTGGATTAATACAATTAGGATTAATTTACCTCACAATTCCCCCTTTACACACCATTTATGGTGTGTATAATCTCCAGTAAATATAAGGCGTGGTGTACAAATTCAGCATATGGTATACAAGAATACATTCTTAGTGCACTTGTTTTTATTCCAGTCATAAAAAGTACCTTTGGTAGAAAACATCAACTTTAATAAAAATACCTTCTGTATAAAACATCAACTTTACTAAAGAATACCTTCCAAAGCTCTGGTAATGGATCTATCTGTGGCTGTGTTATTTGGGATGAAAGTACAACACAGAGCCAAACAATTTACAGACACCCCCTTTTTCAGCTAGCAACATGTCTAATGCAATTCCGTTCTGTGATCAGGCTAGTTCTATCAAATTGCATAAATTTATGGAGAGGGGATTGTACTCGTATACATTTGTTTTGTTATTGTGGAATCAATCAATCTCGTCATGCGGCTTCTAATTCATGGTATAGAACAACATCCACATACAGTAAGTATTCAGAATCAGAAGAATTTGCTCTGGGTTAGCTGGTACATAAATATAAAAATTGCATAAATATTTACAAAATATAAACTGTGGAGATAATGTACAAATTAATATTGATATAGCTATTAATGCTGAAGATACCAGTGACATGAGAACTCTCCATCTCCCGAACCTTCTTTCCATAGCATCACCAGACTAATTCTCTACCCCTGAATTCTCTGCTAATTCTTTATATAATGTTGTCGATCTTTGTAAGGCTCTAGTAACTAAGCTCTTTGAAACAGTATTATTTGATATAATTGTGCAACAGGATGATCCAAACATGGCACACACACACCTCCTTTCTCTGCTCGGAGCACGTCTAAAGACATTCTATCATGTCAATAAGCTGCAAGCTGCTTGTTGTTCAGCTTGTCCCTTAACGGCATCCCTTGTGATGATTAATAAACCTCTGTTAGATGCAATGAATGTAATTAATCCACATTCTTATTGGTAGTTGCCCATCATAAAAACAATGAGTCAAAACCTGCTCCAATTTGATCTCTGGCACTCCCCGGGGCACTCCTACTGCATCTCTTGTATGCTGTGGAGCTGAAGCTCTCCCCAGGTGCTGTGTTTCTCTTCCACCGAGTTCAAGCTCACAAGAGTTTGACCTGTTGTGGGCCAAACATAGAAACGCTCGACCAGTGTCATCAATACACATATTTCAGTCTTGTGCTATCGGTTCTGTGAGTTGAATATCTCTTAAGGAGATTTTTGCAAATTAGGCTGAGTGGTTCTGATACACTGTGCAGAAAGGTTTACTCTGTTATTGGTCCGAGTAGTACTGGGACTGGGCTTAAAGCAAGGAGGGGCCTGACTGGTACACACACACACACACACAATATATTTACTGAGCTAGTGGTATACAGTTTGCAGTCAAGCCACATATTCTTCTCCACATATCCTGTCTCCATGCCTACTCTATTTCTTACTGTAGTAACTTGATATCCTTTCCTACTGACTGCTTTGAGATTGCAGTCTTCTTGTTGTCTACCTTTATCCTAAAGTGTCCTTGTGGACCTGCTCCTAAAACCTCAGCTGCCTAAAACAGTCTCTAATCTCTGGGATGCGATGAAACGATGGTAAGGAATAATGGATCACAATCATTTATTTTCTTACATGTCACTCCTCTCCGCGGCGCAGATGTGCTCCTCTGCCCACCTGATCTGTTCTGTATATTGTTAGAGAAGAGGGACAGGTTATTATGTCACAGAAATCAAATTTGATGTGGTTGTGCAGTCTCAGGTGTACAGGGCTATACTCACCCTCCTGTGATGACTCTGACCCCCATTTCACAGTCCCCTTCTAAAACTTCGGGTTGTTGAATCTTCACTGATGGTGAGACAAGCGCCCCTATGGGTACCACCTCCCTGTGTAGTCAGACTTCACCACGAAGAGGTCCAGTTTCCGCTTTATGGAGTCAGTGTCTCTCACAGGAGTGGTGATATATTTATGTGTCAGGTGTCACCAGGATTCTCTCTCTCTCTACCTTCCTTTCTTTCTTTCTTTCTTCCTTCCTTCCTTTCTTTCTTCCCAAATGGTGGTATATTTCTAAATATGGCTCTGATAGTTTTCCTGGCACAGATAGGGAAACTTGGCATGATTTCCAGTGTTCTTTTATACCATTAGTCTTTCACACTTATTTACATCAACACTGATTATTGTACCGTAAATGTTCTTATTCTGTCTAATGTTTTATGTCTTTGCAGTGCAAGTACTTTGGCCTGCAATTCTTACATAAAGCTTATTATTATCATTATTATTATTATTATTATTATCCTTTACACACATTACCTTATTTTACAGTTCATTTAGCTGTAAACACTTTAGCTACTGTCATAGCGTCTACTGTATGTGTTGGAAATACTTCAGCTCATTTTATACACGTCTATAATCGTTAAACTATATTTATTTCCTTTATATTTATTTAGTTCAGAATATCCGTTTCAGCACATCTGCATGGATTTTATTGGAGTCGGCATTCGGCCTTTGAATCAAATGCTATGAATATACTCTATTAATATAATACTCAATATAATACTCCCCCTTTTGAGACATGGTCAAATACCGTGTCTCAATACACACATTTATATATGTTCTTGGTAGTACTAAGTTCTTCTCTGGTCAAGTGTTCTTTCAACAGTCGTCTCTGTCTTGTATGTGATTATTCTTAGTCCAAACGGCTTGTTCTTACTTTGTAGCTGCATTCTGCATCTCTTTCAATATCTCTGTCTTGTGTTCTGGCGTGTTTGTCTTCTCATTTACATATTGTTGTCTACTGAAACTGGATCAGTTCTTATCATATGTGTTGTGCCTTTATATAAAGCTGTACTGCCTTCAATAAGTCTTCTATTAGAGTGAGTAATATGTTTGTTAGTCAATGTTACCATACCGCTATTCTGTACTTGTTGAGCAAGCACATGTTGAACATGCATAGTTACTGTCTGTGTAGATATCTACAACTTTGTCTTTCTTTAATCTGCATGTCTCTGTCAATGCTATCAGTTCTGCTGCTCTGCTGACAGATGATTGGGTAGAGCTTCTGCTTTTAATACATCTGTCTGTGTCACTACAGAGATCTTGTCACATTCGGATCCTCTAGGTTACTTTACATGATCCGTTAACATACATTTCTATCTCTGGCTCCTCTTAGGGAATGTCAGTCAAGTCTGGTCTTGGTGAAGTTCCTTGTCCGTCTCTGTCCTTCAGTCATGTGGTTCTCCGTCTTCAGCTGTTGGTAATAATGTAAATGGATCAAAGTTGTACATTATTCTATAGTCAGGTGCGGTTGTGAAAACAAAACTGACACTGCATGTGTCACTGTTAAAGTCAATGGCCTGAATAACACTTGATGCAGAGGCCTGACCTGCCATTGAAGCTGCAGTTACTGCTTATGTGCAGTCAGGCATTGCCTTATCTACTGGGTCTAATTGTGAAGAGTATTGAACCACTGGTCTACTCTTATCTCCATGGTTCTGTGTTAATACTGATGTCATAAAGTCTGCTGTTTTAAATAAAAGGCTTCTTATAGTCTGGTATTTCTAAAACAGATGAGTTTACCAAAACTTTATTTTCTTAAATAATTTGTCAGCTGTTTCATTCCATATTATCTTATCAGATGCTGACAGGGTTTTTAGAAATCCGTTTTGACAGAGGATTAATTAATAGTGCATCATTTGGCACTCAGCTTCTACAGAAATTACCTAATTTGTCTCTTAGTCTGGTTTAGGTGCTTCTAATTAAGTTCTTCCTCTCCTCTTCAAGTGCTCTGCCTGATGTTGTAACTCAAATTCTTTACTTTTGATTTGAACAATTATAGTTTATTATATCAAGGCGCTCATCATATCCTTATGGGATTATTGTGTAAATGCACACTTCTTTCCCCCATACTGGAAAGCAAACTAAAGCCGACTTTCTTTTACCACTTAGCTGGAAAATAATGCGTTTGCTATATCTATTATTAAAAATGTGCTCTCTGGATCTCTGGATGTTCTTGGTACTACAACTTTATTTACTACATGTAACTCTCAGTAACTCAGCCATCCTATATATGGCAGTTTTCCTTACTGGAAATATAGATTGCTCCTGACACTTGATCTAATTCTCTCTGACACTTCTTGCTTAAACAGATACCATCTCTAATATGGCCTGATACTAAAGTCTTTTATTATTATTTTTTATTCTGAACGTAATCTATCATTAGCTGATTGTTTTTATTTTACGCTCTTTATTCTGAGTATTTTGCGACTCTGTTCTGTTCTAATCATTTCTGTCTGCTCCAGAATTACGCAAAAAGTCTACATATCTGTCATCCACACACTTATTAAACATGTTTTCTCAAAAACATATAAGAGACAGTTTTCTACACTTTACAATTCAGCCTCCTTTAATTGACTATGATAGTGTGTGTGAATGCAGATATACGACCTGGTTCCGGAAGTGTGGATCCCCGTTGCTGGGGAGTCATGTTCTCTTGTCAGTCCTTTTTGTGACGTCCGGTCTACAGTCTCCCTCTGGGGTTCTGGTTTCACATTTTTCTTCTCTTTAGCTTTCCTCAATTCAATTGGATTTTTAATTGTAATTTACCAATTTGTCTGCTGGTGCACGATTTTAAATTTAGGTGCACTTTAATTGCCGTCCTACAACTTTTAGTTGTAGTCTCAATTTTGTCCACCAGAGGCATTTAGCTATCAACCGGATGTGGGTTTTTTGTTGAATTCCCACCGGATGAAGAAGGATAGAAAATGGAGGTTTCTTTGTTCTAAATTTTCTCTCCTTCCAGTTTGGAGAAAACTCGCATCTTTGGTTTTAATCACTCGGTCACTACATCACTTATGCATTTTATTTCCACCCAAAATGCTCCAGCGTAAGACTCAAGGTTTAGACAATTTACAATTTACTTTCTCATGCCTCGTAACATCAAGTAGGCGGAATTAGCGACCCAGCATCACTTGGCCACAGTTAGCTGGTCCTAATCTCTGAGGCCTTTCACAAAAAAGTCTCCTTCTTTCACGTTTTTCCAACTTAAAACTACTTCACATACACTCCACGGTTCTCTTTGATTTCACAACCGTCCACCAGTCAGTTTGAACAGTTTTCACCTGTTCTACAAACTCCAATGCATTAGCTAAATATAAGTGCTAGCTTAGCCTCTTCTTAGGCCTGCTTGAGACACACTTTACTCACAACAATACAACAATACAACAAATCTTAACATTCTTATTTTACACTATGCTTGTCCAAAGGAGATGATATATAACGTCTCTGAGACTATGAGGCGATCGTCATCGGTGTCACGTAATTCAGGCTTATAATCAATATTCTCCTTTCGTTACAACACTAGCTTCTAATGCTAGGCTTCCCTTAAGTAATGTAATTAAACTATACCTATCTGCCTTCCTTAGGACTTCTTTAACATTTAACTAACTAAGTTTTCTTAGCTACCTTCCTTAGGTGTTTTCGTATTAAACTAAATCAATGCAAGCTTATCGTAAGCTTTATCCAGTACCAGACCAGACACCCACCTTGGGCTTTCTTTGATTAAATATAAGCTCACCAAGAGCCCTAACCAGTACTACGCTGGAGCCCTCCAAAGGCTTTTATTGATTAAATATAAGCTCACCAAGAGCCCTAACCAGACCCATGCTGGAGCCCTCCAAAGGCTTTTATTGATTAAATATAAGCTCACCAAGAGCCCTAACCAGACCCTTGCTGGAGCCCTCCAAAGGCTTTTAATAAATACCGTTAAACACAATTAATATTTTCAATGCTTGCTCTTATCACATGTATTTCAGCATACAAGATTGCTTTTTATCGTTGAACAGCAGTTGTATTAGCTATGACCATCGAACATTGTTGCTGGCATTCATTAATAAGTTTTCCTAATCTACGTTCTAAGTTCACTCTCACCTGATCTTGTGCACGTGCAATGAATACCAGATAACGATACTCGGCTGTCGTTCTTTACTTCTCCTTTCGGGAGCCCACCCAGGGACGCCAATTAAAGGGTGGTAAAAGTTGAAGAACTCGGAGCTTGAATGTCGAATCAAAACAGCAATCCTCTAGTTCAATCGATATATTTATTAACGTGATAAGTCAAACATAGAAAATATTCTCAGCTGAGGACACAATTCGCATCGCCGTTTCCACAGACTGCATGGCTCAAAAACCCCCATGTTGCTGTCTCACGGCTCCGCTCCAGTGTGTACAAAGAGTTGTAAAAGCATCGCATCTAACACATGGAGGAGGCGTTGACCTTCTCCTCATTGGTCCCCGTTGGCGCCAACACGCTCCTCCGTCAGCAGTCAGGAAGTGATGGTTTGTTGACCTGTTTTCAGGGGAAGTGCCCCTATTATGTTTGTAATACACTCGGTGCAGAAATTACATAATTGCGCAGAAACATATTCGTAGTGTAGATATATATATATTGATTGAGGTAGACAAATACATATGATAGTCTTTCCAGAGTGGATTAATACAATTAGGATTAATTTACCTCACACTATTCAGGTGCCAGTGTAGCAATCCCTATCTACAGCCAGGTGATATGTAGATAGGAGAGGAGACATGGGACAGGCTCACAGCTGTTTATTGGTACACTCAAACAAATGCATGTCTTATCAGGCGCTTTTTAGATAGCTCCGAGGTTGCTGACTCGGTCCAGCACCTTGTAATCCTGTGGATTTCTCTCGCTCTGGGTAATCCATGTCTGGGGCTCCAGGACTCAGCCTACTGGAAAATGAACAGAACCAGGCCATCACCATGCATTTTTTATGTGACTGATTACCTGATTCCGTTCAGCTCTCTGGCCTCCAGCTGGGACACTCCCGTCTTCCCCCAGCAGCCGGCGCCCTAACCACACCCCACTGCCACAAAGTAATTTTACATTTCTTTCTTTGATTTTAAACTATACGTTTTAATCTAAAGACTGCGTATGTTGGCACAATGACGATCCTTGCATACCTAAACTGTCATCCGGTTTTTAACAATACTATAAATGCGGAACAGAATTCTAGACAAATGTTACGGCAAGGTGAACAACGCTTATGTGAGTAGAGCCAAACCATTAAAGTGAACATTTGTACCAGTGAATAGAGTCTCTTAAAAGATGATTTCTCCCTACTCAGCAGAGCGTCATAATGTAGGTGCACGGTGCAGGGTGGTGATGGCCTAGTGGTCTAAGAGCGCCTGCTAAATGACCTGTGTCTCCAGGTAACCGCTGTCCCAGCTCATCATACTTTCACCAGGGTCGGCACCATTGCATATGAAACAGACAGGCCACTAATTTTGACAAGAGGCCATTTTTTACACCTCACATTAAGCTGAGGGTAACTGACATTCTGTCAGTGTATACACATACTGAATAGGCTTATATTATGAAATCATAAAATTTTATGAGAAGCTGCAGCCATTAAAAAATGTGGCATCTTTGGGTTGAATATTTCACTCAGTGTGGCATCATATTCTAAAGAAGAAAAACAATCTAATTAATTTAAATAAACTTAGGAGAAAATATAATGACAAACTTTAATGAGTCATATCTTAATTGTTTTTCCAGATATGTGGCTTTAGGTTTCTATTGCTGGGAAACAATAGTCAGGCGGGCGTGTTTAGACAGAACAAAAATGCAAACGTATGACATTCACTTCGACTTCAGTGTGAACATATAAAGCTGCGTGCTTTAACAACATCTCATCATTTTCAGCAAAGCAGGAATTAGACATATCTGACTTTGTACCAGCGAACCTAAAGGTGCATCAAGAGCAAAAACCAGACGAACTGCTGAGTCAAGGAAACAGCCGAATGATGAAGTGAGAAACTGCTTCTGCATTTCAAGTAATGACAATCATTCTGATGTACTTAATATCTTATTATTATTGAGCCCCAGAGATCCAAAATCCTCACCTTTAGTCATGAGCTTTGGGTAGTGACCGAAAGATTGAGTTCACAAACAAAAGTGGCCGAAATAAGTTCCCTCAGTAGGGTAGCTGGGCTCAGCATAAGTCATAGGGTATGTAAGCTCAGACATACGGAGGAAATTAAGCTTTCCTTCTGCGGTTTTCCGTGCAAATCTTGAAGACTCCGGGGTAGACCCAGAACACGTTGAGGAAATAATATTTTTATATTATAGAATAGAATTTATATATCTCATCTGGCTTGGGAACACCCTGTGTCACGACGCTGGATTTGCGTTTCCTGTTTTATTTTGAAATGTTCCCTTCCCCTTGTGTCATGTCTTGTTTTACTTCCTGCCCTTGTGTATTTGCCTTTCTCCCCCAGGTGTATCTCGTTCCCTTCATTAGTTTCCTCCTGTGTATTTGCCTTTCTCTCCCAGCTGTGTCTTGTTCCCTCATTTAGTGTCTGTGTGTATCAGAGTCAAACAACACTGGTGTCCAAACTGGAGGCCCTGCAGTGTCACTTCACCTGGGATCTGGACACCAGCAGGTCCAAACTTTTCCGTTGCAGGGAAAGGTTTGAGGATTTCTTCACCGAGGACGGACACAGCTGGCTGGGTCACATTTACAACCTGCGGGGGTTCATGGAATACAAGCTGGGGTTCACTGAAGAAGCCCAGAGTTTCTTCAACAAGGCTACAGAGGCCTTCCGTCAGATGAGAAACGCAGATGAGGGTCCCTGGTTAGTGGTAAATTACGGAAACCTGGCTTGGCTGCACCACCACCTGGGAGACCCAGCAGAGAGTGAGGCTTACCTGACAAAGGTTGACGCCCTGAGAAAGAACAGGATCCAGAGAACTTGTACTTTGCTGTTCACTACCTTGAGCATTGTGCTAAGAAAGGAGAAATAATTGAAGATGAAGCATGTAAGCTAGCCAGGGAGGTTTTGAGAAATCCTATCAGCAGCTACAGTGGTATTAAACCATTACTTAGGGTTTACAGAAACTATGTATCTGTTGATGAGGCCATTGACTTGGCAGAGGAGGTTCTGAAAAACCATCCAGATGAGCGTTATCTGATGAGATGTGCTGCACTCTGCTACAAATGGAAGATATTTTTCAGTGACAGTCCCCAAAAACAAAGCATGGTAGACAGAGCAATCAGTCTCCATGAAGAGGTGATTTCACTTTACCCTCATTCTTCCCTTGGGAAGAAAATAGACCTTGCAAATATATATTCCAAATCAACTAACGGCAAGGTTAAAGCTAAGCAGATATACCAGGAGCTGCTAAAAAGTGATCTTGATCAGGCAGGCAAACAGATGCTTTACAACAACTACGCAAAATATTTAAACTTCCAAGGACAGGATCGCACCAGCTCACTAAGATACCACATGAAGGCGGCAGAGATACCGCAACAATCCATCTTTCGTGAGAAAAGCATCAAAGTTCTAAAGAACATAAGAGACAAAGGCAAGGACAGAATGTGTCGCGAAATACAGACGTTTCTGGAAAACCTGCAAGAGCCATAATATTTTTTACAGCACTGGTTCTGAATCCAGAACAAATATAGGTATTGCATTACCTGAAAATAATCAGTAAATTAATCAAGCTTTGTCTTTTAAACGCAGGTTTCAACACGTGTCTGCACTTTAGTAGTTAATGGAAGACAGATGTTAGATATTGTCACAATATCTAAAAGATTATTTGTAAAATTGTTTATATAGCCTTTGCAATTTGCTTTGCAGTTAGCTTTGTTTTGTGAACTATAAAACTCTTTGATTGGTACTGTAATACTTAACTTGATGTATAAACTGAATATTATCACCAGCTGATTGTATGTATAGAAAATATGTCTCTCTTGAGAATGAGACCCTGTGTCTCAATGAGATTTTACCTATATAAATAAAGGCAAAATAAAAAAATGTCAATCATTGTCTAAGTTGTGTACAATAATAAATATGCATTATGTACACCAATAAAAGTTATTTAAGTGTTTTTTTTTTGTTTTGGTGGTTACTATATACAAGAAACTTAAATACATCTGGGGCATCTGTGTTTTTATCACTGATAAGTGGTGCAGACAACACAGTACGACTCAACTTCACCTTTTTGAACTTAAGGTGTGTTTTTTATTATAGGGAACTTCAATTATTGCAAACTTAAACTGTCACCCGGTTATCAATAATACTATAAATGCGGGACAAAATTCTAGACAAATATTGTATAATTAACATTAGCATCCTCTCCGGGAACCATTACCTTACCGTGGTGGAGAGGTTTGTGTGTCCCTATGTACCTGAGAGCTGTGTTGTCTGCAGCCTGGTGTCCCTGGTAGGGTCTCCCAAGTCAAATTGGTCTCAGGCAAGGGGCCGGACTAAGAATGGTTCAAAACAACCTCATGATACAGAGGGAAAGAGAAGGAGAGACCCTGCCTGGAGGAAGCCCGGGGCCCCCGTCTGGAGCCAGGCCCAGAGGTAGGGTCCGACAGCGAGTGGCCGGGATTGTTATGGAGCCCGGTCGGGCACAGCCCAATGAAGCTACGTGATGCCTCCCATCCATCCATCCATCCTGTGGGCCCACCACTCATGGGATAAACTGCTGGTGTCGGGTGCGCTGTCACACGGGTGGCAGTGATGATCAGGGACCTCGACGGACCAGACCCGGGCAGCAGAGGCTGGCTCTGAGGACGTGGAACGTTACCTCTCTGTGGGGGAAGAAGCCAGAACTAGTGCGGGAGGTGGAGCGCTACCAGTTGGATCTGGTGGGGCTTACCTCTACGCACAGTCTTGGCTCTGGAACCGTACTCCTGGATAGGGGTTGGACTCTATTCTTCTCCGGAGTTGCCCAAGGTGTGAGGTGTCGGGCGGTGTGGGGATACTCATGAGTCCCTGGCTGAGCGCCACTACATTGCAGTTCACCCCGGTGGACAAGAGGGTCCCCTCCTTACGCCTTAAGGTTATGGGGGGACAACTCTGACTATTGTTTTTGCCTATGCCCCAAACAGCAGTTCAGAATATTCGGCCTTCTTGGAGCCCTTAATGGAGCCCTGCAGGGAGCTCCAGTAGGGTACTCCGAAGTCTTGCTGGGAGACTTCAACGCGCACGTAGGAAACGATGGAGACACCTGGAGAGGCGTGGTTGGGAGGAACGGCCTCCCTGATCTAAACCTGAACGGTCGTTTGTTGTTGGACTTCTGTGATAGTCATGGAATGGCCATAAGAAACACCATGTTCGAACATAAGGATACTCATAAGCATGCCCTCTATGGTAGAGGCAGAGCTGGAAGCTGATGGGGGACCATCGTCAATCTTCCTGTTGGAGGTCAGTGAGGTAGTCAAACAACTCCACAGTGGCAAAGCCACAGGGGTTGATGAGATCCGTCAAGAAATGCTGAAAGCTTTGGGTGTTGAGGGGCTGTCTTGGTTGACACGCCTCGTCAACATTGTGTGAAAGTCTGGGACAGTGCCTAGGTGGTGGCAGACCGGGGTGGTGGATCCCTTATTCAAAAAGGGGGACCAGAGAGTGTGTGCCAACTACAGAGGTATCACACTTCTCAGCTTCCCTGGTAAAGTTCGGTGGCCTAAGGATCTCATCGCTGCTCTTTTCAGATGATGTGGTCCTGATGGTGTCATCGGTCTGTGACCTTCAGCAGTCCCTGGATCGGTTCGCAGCCGAGTGTGAAGCGGTTGGGATGAGTATCGGCACCTCAAAATCTCAGGCCATGGCTCTCAGCAGGAAACCGGTGGATTGCCTACTAGTATGGCAGGGATAATTGGGTATATAATAGTTATTTATAGTAAAGGTCAATAATTATTTATGGCCTTTTTATCAATAAATATTATAATATCTCCAAATGCACAGCTTGTGAACGCCTGGTGTTATTCTTAGAAAAACCTGTCTAATATGTTTAAGTCTTTATCCCTTTTATATGAAATTTGAAGGTGAACTTCATAACACAACAAACTTCAGGCGGAGTGTATTTTCTTCAAATTCAGTATATTCAGACCACTATTAGAAGCACTTGGAGTGATTAATGTTGTGGATGTTTTCCTGCTTTACTCTGGAGAGATGTATATAAAATCAAATACATGGTGATAGAGACAGAGTTATCTTTGTGCATTTATTTGTGGCCACAAAATGGCACCTGTTTCACAGAATACAGCGTAGTCTATGGAAGGGCACAGGTTGGAAGAAGACACATAGGCATTTTATACAATTTGGTTTGGAGACGAGGTGATGAAAAAACACAGGGGGCCGGGCCAAACTGCCCTTTGATGCTTGTAAGGTAATAGTTATGTAAACAGAGTATTGGGTGATACACTCAATATTCTGTCTCAGTATGTTAAACAGTTTGATCAGGATTTGGGTGTGTCCTGTCTTTTGTTTTGATCAGGATTTGAAACATTTGGGTGTGTCCTGTCTTTTGTTAGTTCAGTATCAGTCTAATCAGGATGCGTCTGTCTTGTATTAACATGACCGGCACTCCTATGTTAGCATCAAATGGCAGTTGGCTTGTTTAACATAGGAAACTTATATAATTAAAACAGAAGACATTTAAATTGCTATTACATTAATCAATGTTTTACAAGAATAATAAGAGAGTTATCTTTTTAATGAGACCAAAATCATGCATCTGGTGCAAATGGTTGAAGAGCAGCTTATAATATACTTTGGGTATGTCGTTTGTAGGTATTTTTGTATTTTCGAGTAAAGTCCCCCACCCCTTAAGAGGTTAAAGAAACCCTCACTCGACCCCTCTGAAGTGAACAACTACAGACCTGCCTCTCTTCTTTCTTTTCTTTCCAAAACATTTGAGCGTGCAGTCTTTAATCAACTCTTGTCTTACCTTCACCAGAACAACCTTCTCGATCCGCACCAATCTGGTTTCAAGGCAGGCCACTCAACTGAGACTACCCTCCTCGCTGTCACTGAGGAACATCATGCTGCTAGAGCAGCCTCCCTCTCCTCTGTTGTCATCATTCTGGACCTTTCTGCTGCATTTGACACAGTGAAGCACCAGATCCTCCTCTACACCCTCCAAGAACTGGGAGTCTCAGGCTCTGCTCTCTCCCTGCTCGAATCCTACCTAAAGAACGGCACCTACAGGGTAACTTGGAGAGGGGCTATGTCGTACCCCTGTCAACCCACCACCGGGGAACCTCAGGGTTCCATCCTGGGTCCTCTCCTCTTTTCTCTGTACACCAACTCAATTGGCTCTGTCATTCACTCTCACGGCTTCACCTACCACAGCTATGCAAATGACACTCAACAGATTCTGTCTTTTCCCAGATCTGAAACCCAGGTGGAGGCACGGATCTCGGCTTGTCTGGCTGATATCTCTGTATGGATGGTGTTGTGGAAGTTTTCCTGCTTTACTCTGGAGAGATGTAGATACAATCAAATAAATGGTGATAGAGACAGAGTTGTCTTTGTGCATTTATTTGTGCAGCAATGATGAGTATTGGCGTCAATATCCAGGCTGCCCATGCTTCCCATCCGCCCCCAGTGAGCCAGGACCACCAGTCGCAGCCAGAGCTAAGGGGGACGTCCTCGGCTTTCATGTCAGCTAAGAGGGCGTTGAGATGAGATATGGTTGCAGACATGTTTTGGGATGCATCGGGTATGTAGGTACAGCATGAATCACCTATAACGTGGCACAGACCTCCCTTGGAGGCAAACACGAGGTCAAGGGCGAGTTGGTGCTGCAGCAACATGTTTCTGGAGGCTGCCATGTAAGGGGTTAGAGCCGTGAAACCAGAGATCACGATGGTGGTCAGATTTTCTACCGAGGCATGGAGTTTGTCTATGTTGTGAGCATTGTTAACTGCACCCCACCATGGGAAAATTCCAATTACGAACTTTGCCCCTGGGCTAATCACCTCTCTTTTCTGAGCATGGTGACTGGGGTGTCTGAACTCAGGGTAGTGATGGGTAGTATACAACAGGTTATCTAGAATGGTGATGGTTGGAGTTAAATCAACCATAGCACAGGTTCCTGTCCAGACAGGGGACAGGACTTGGTACAGGGAATCACCGCAGAGCCACACATAGGCCTGTAAGCTTCCTGCTCCAGAATCACTTGGCCAATAGACATTCCTAGATAGATTGGAGGACAATTTTGATAGGTTAATTCTGTTTGGAATATTTGGCTCTACACAGGTTGATTTGTTATACTCTCTTTCGCCGCAGGTGGAATTGAGGATTATTTTACATAAATGGTCTGGTATCTCTCTGACGAAAAACTTGGATGGGGCAAAGTTATTAGGGACATGATATCTTCTTATGCAAACGGTATGATGGAGAGTATTGAGGTGACTAGAATGCACTCTGGAGAGTGGTCTGAAAGTATTGAACGAGTTTACCATTACAGTGGAGGCATTAGTGGAACGGATTTTTGCCTTTTGAAGGTAGTTACATGCGGTTGGGATATCCATAGAGTTAACCTTGTACCATGAATCTCGAGCTTTGTGACCGGGACGAGTAGATATTGGGTTAGTTAGGGCTATCAGAGCACAGATAACTTCAGTCTTGGATAAGGATCTGGGTCTGATCGGGAGTGCCATAGAGGAATCTTGAGGGAACAATGTACACGCATAGCATGACGTGTTCTGGCCTGCAGCATGTAAAAAAGAATTTATCACGTGCCACCATGAGTTTGTCCCTAGATTCATATTGGATACCCAGGCATCTGGATCAGGGTCGTTGTGAGGATTTGGAGTGCGTTGCAAAAGAGTGGAAGTCCCTATAGATTGTAATACTGTGGTGGTGGGTACAGAGGGTGATTTTGTTTTAGGTATAATGTCTATATAGAAGGTGCCGCAAGGATCAGTGCCAGACACATAAGCGCAGATGACGTAATAGCCTTTATCCTTTTTGTGAGCATCACGGAGCTGTAATAAAACAGCTGTCCCTGTGGGGGCTGTCCCTGTGGAGCTAATTTTTGTAATGGATAGGTGTCCCTTAATGTCTGTTTTATCGTCCCATAGAGTGTACCCCCAGTCTTCATGTGATGTAGTCCAGAGGACATGAGCCCACCCTCCTGAACAATGAGTGGCAGTGTAGCCACCATTTTCGACATATCAGATGTACATATTGGCCCATCCAAGCTTCTTTGGATCTAAACCTGTCATGTACGCACATGGGTCTAATTTCACAGTACTAGTGGAGCCGTTCTGCAGGGTAATATTCTTTTCCCCTCGTTTCACCAATCCGTCTTCCCATCTACTCCTACCCTCTTCGCCAATGTATCGTTTATGCCTATGGATAGTCTCTGTGGTGTCTATTATTTTTTAATATCTCCTTCTTTGGACGGATGAACTAGCCATGGTCCTAGGACGAGAAATGTGGGGACCAATAACGTTGCGACGCTGATGATACAATAGACTATTGTTCTTTTTTCCTTTAGACAAAACCTCCAAACACGGCTACCTTTTTCTTGAATTTTGGTAAGGGTGATCATTTCGCTCTTGTGGATTTTCTCCCAATGCTACTGTAGCCAAATCCCCAAACAATGCCTAAACAAATGAGAAAAACACAATTTGCCCAGAAAAATATAAACAGTAGCTAAGTATGGTGTGTGTGTGTGTGGTGTGGTGCTGGTGGTAGTTTGGCACACTACTTGTCGTCGTCTGTTTCTTTGTTCTTTTCCTGATGCGTTGTTACGGCTTTGCAGTGGCTTGCATGGACCCAAGTAGCTCTTTCTGCAACCTTTATTGCCGTCTGGGTGACGAGGAGGATGAGGTATGGACCCTGCCAATGACTGGTTTTCCAGCTCTTTCTGCAGAAGTCCTTGATCAGCACCGTGTCTCCGGGCTGGAGGCTGTGCAGGGGTCCGTCTGCAGGTGTTGGTAGGGCTGCTACAACCTGGCGGCGGATATCTGCTAAATTGGATGAGAGGTTAATACAATAGCTCAACATAGCATCCTCACACAGAGTCGTGGAGGGGAGAGGCATCCCTGGTGCCATCAATCCAATCTGAGGTGGAGCACCAAACAATATCTCAAATGGGCTCAGCTGACTTCTTGTTCTTTTCCTCATTCTCATGTACATCAACACTATAGGCAGAGCTTGTGTCCAGGACATCTTTGTGTCAGCACAACATTTGGCTAGTTTATTTTTGATTGTGCCATTTTCTCTTTCTACAGCGCCTCCACTTTGAGGGTGATATGAGCAATGTTTCCTAATGTCCATGCCAAGGTATTCATTGATTTGGGCTATTGCTTCGTTTGCAAAATGTGAGCCGTTATCGCTTGATAGTTTCTTTGGAAGGCCCCATCTTGGGATAATCTCTCTTAGTAGTATTTTTGCTACTGCCCCTGCTGTTTGTGCTTTTACAGGAAATGCTTCAACCCATTTTGACCACATATCTACTATAACTAGGCAGTGTTTCTTTCCTTCTTATGGAGAGAGTTCTATAAAATCAAGCATGATATGCTCAAATGGACCACCGGGGAGTGGGTGTGCACCTGCCCCTTGAACTTTTACAGGTTTACCAGAATTTTGGGATATGCAAATTAAACATGCTTCACAATGTTTTTGAGCCACAACTGTGAAACCCCTTGTGTACCAGTGTGTATTAATAGCACTTACCATCCCCCCTTTTGACACATGGTCTAACCCATGTGTCAATTTAGCAAAGTGGGGAAAGAAATGGCGAGGTAAACAGGGATTGGAGTTAGGACCAATCCATATTTTAACAGAGGGGTCAAAATGAGCTCCAGTCGAGATCCAGGAGGAGCGTTCAGCTTGTGGGGCCAGTGTTTGCATAGCTGTGAGGGAGGACATGTTATCAATGTAGGAGGGAACTGGAATGGAGGGACATGTGTAAGTGGTCTTAGTAGGGGAGCGTGCTGCAGTCTTTGCTGCAGAGTCAGCAGATGCATTCCCCCGAGACACCAGGTCAGTGTTGCTGGTGTGAGCTGTGCATTTACAAACAGAGATCTGAGAGGGGAGTAGAATGGCTTCTAACAGATTAGAAACCAACACGTGGTTGAGGACATGTTTACCGTCAGATTTGAGGAAAGATCTACACTTCCAAATAGCGCCAAAATCATGGACAACCCCAAAAGCATATCTAGAATCTGTGTATTTACGGATTTCCCTTTTGCTAGAGAGCATGCTTCAGTTAGGGCCATAAGCTCAACTGCCTGTGCTGAGAGGTGACATGGGAGAGGGCCAGAACAGAGTACAGCAGAGTCTGAAACAACAGAGAAACCAACACGATTAGAACCATCTGGGTCACAAGATGCGGACCCATCAACATACAGAACGAGATCAGGATTAGTCAAAGGTATGTCTTTAAGGTCAGGTCGTGGTGTGCACACAATGAGTAATTCGGCAACACAGTCGTGTTCGTCACCGTCATCAGGTAAGGGCATAAGAGATGCAGGATTGAGAGTAGTATAACGTTTGACTACAACATTTGGCATGTCCAAAAGGCATGTGTGATATCTTAAATAGCGAGCAGCAGAGAGGTGTGAAGTTCTTTGTTCACACAAGATGAGAGACATAGCATGAGGCACCAAAAGAGTCAATGGAGCATAGCCGACAATGTCACGTGAGGAAGTGAGTGCTTTCTCAGCAGCAGCTACAGCACGAAGACATGTAGGGAGACCTGCAGCCACAGCGTCTAATTTGGAGGAGAAATAGGCAACAGGCCTCTGTTTTCTCCTATGATCCTGCAACAACACCGAAGTCATAGAGCCATTACTAATTACATAATTACATAATCACAGGATCAGCGGATCGAATTAAACCTACATCATATTTGTGAGCTGCCCATAATGTTCTTGGAACATCTGACAAAGCCAGTGGGAGATCAGAAACATGTGCAAAGTATGTACCTTGTGTGGGAGGCACTCCTGGAGTGTCTTCAGAATCGATGCATATTACAGAGCGGAGTGTGTGTGCTGTACAGTGGATGTCATTTTTATAGACGTCTTTAGAGGGAGAGTACATAATAAATGATGTGTGTGTGGGTTGCCAGTCATCAGCTGACTCCCAATCTTTAACAAGAGGGCCCAAATCTTGCCATTTGTCTGCCGGAGCTTTTGCTAGAGAGACATGTGGCACCGCCCCTGACACTTGATACAACGCTGATTGGCGTAACAGAAATAGCGCTGCGCAGCGAGCTCCAATACATAGTCTTCAACATTATCTCATCATTAATGTCATCCATAAGAAAATCCTGCTGAAAACATTGAGATGCACCTCCCTCAGCCACATGAACAGTACAATGCAAATGATCATTAGGCATAAATACAGCATTGGAAAGAACCCGCTGATGGGTCAAATGTATCAGTTTTTCTGATACAGGAAAATTTAGGAGCCAAAGATACACAAATGATGTATCAGGTTGCCATAATGCAGTGTTGAGCATTATGGGAGATGAACGTCTGACTTCTAAACCTTCATCGGTGGAGATGAGGTTGAGACCAAACTGTAATATCAAATCTCTTCCCATCAAATTTATGGGACAGACTGATGATAATAGAAAACTGTGTTTAACAGATGAGGGAAAAGGGTGGCTGTTATCACCTATATCTGTGCATTTTACTGGCATGGAGAATCTTTCTTTAACAGTAACACCCGCAGCTCCAATAGAATGGATGTATCTGCCACTCAACTTGCAGTCAGGCAGATCACTAATTTTAACAACAGAGTGAGTGGCACCTGAATCAACCAAAAATACAATCTTTTTTTGGTTGTGTAGGTCTTTACTCTGGGATCGAAGATAGTATTTGTATTTTTCATGCTCTTCGTTGGCCTCTGCTCTGAATTTTTTACGGAGCTCTTCTTCGTCGGTGAGGTTTATTCGGGCCAAGGCTTCGCTTAGGATGGTGATCTTTCTGTCATTACTGTTCACTGGTAGCGGCAGGATACGATGTTCTCCTTCCGCTTCTTGTGGTGTAGCGGCAGCCTGTGGTTGTGGTCCTGGTGGAGGAGTAGTTGGTGCAGATAGCACAGTTGGGAGATGTGGGAACGGACAGCCATCCAAGAGGGAATTACGCCGGCCTTTTACAGAGGGATACAAAGAAGCCGTGACAGTGTGTATGTTAAATGGGTTATGTGGATTGGGACTGAGAGGGACATATGGTGGTGGAAGCGCAGGGGTGGGGTAGGACATGTGATCAAACATCGGACTTTTTTCATCTTTTTTCTCTTTCTTATCTTCTACATTTATTTTCTTTAAAGCAGCAGCTAAATGCCGTCTTTCCCTACACTCGGCTTCATCCACCCAGTACTTCAAATACTTTCTGTGACATTCTATCATTTCTAAATCCTTAACTTTAATTTTCTTTTTCTTTCTAATACCATCTTCTCCTTCTTGCAACTTCTCTTTTAAGTCGCTTATTTTTAATTTGCTTAAAGAACCTCCCTTCGGAAAACCGAACATTTCCGTCCAAATTGATAAATTTAACAAACTGTCTTCACCATATTTCTTCCTCATGACATTTACAATCGGACCCTCAGGAGCTTCTAACTCCCTACACTGTTTAGCACCCATACTAAACTCTCAGGAGATTCTAACTCCTTACTTCTCAGGAGATTCTAACTCCCTACCTCAGGAGATTCTTACTCCCTACTTCTCAGGAGATTCTAACTCCCTACCTATTCGTCCGTCGACGATTATAGTCTTTCACAAAATGTCATGAGGTTTGCTTAATATTTCAAAAAATGGAAATATAACATCTCACCGAGTTTATGGAGGAATTTTAGTTTGTTGGATCATGCGTAGTTAAGTCAGTTCCAGTCAGGCGCTGATCCTCTCTTCCCTTAATTTTGATGTCGAGGTAGAGGAGAATTTGAAGAATTCTGGCGCGACCACCAGCGTCCTGCTGTTCCAGACGAAACTTGCGATGATCCCACTTCTGACACCAAGTTGTTGTGGAAGTTTTCCTGCTTTACTCTGGAGAGATATATATATAAAATCAAATAAATGGTGATAGAGACAGAGTTGTCTTTGTGCATTTATTTGTGGCCACAAATGGCACCAGTTTCACAGAATACAGCGTAGTTTATGGAAGGGCACAGGTTGGAAGAAGACACATAGGCATTTTATACAATTTGGTTTGGAGACGAGGTGATGAAAAACCACAGGGGGCCGAGCCAAACTGCACTTTGATGCTTGTAAGGTAATAGTTATGTAAACAGAATATTGGGTGATACACTCAATATTCTGTCTCAGTATGTTAAACAGTTTGATCAGGATTTGGGTGTGTCCTGTCTTTTCTTAGTTAATCAGTTTGAAACATTTGACTGTGTCCTGTCTTTTGTTAGTTAATCAGTCTAATCAGGATGCGTCTATCTTGTATTAACATGAAATGGCAGTTGGCCCTGGTTTGATTTGACCGGCACTCCTATGTTAGCATCAAATGGCAGTTGGCTTGTTTAACATAGGAAACTTATATAATTAAAACAGTAGACATTTAAATTGCTATTACATTGGCCGCACATCACTTGAAACTCAACCTTGACAAGACTGAGCTCCTTTTGCTTCAGGGAAAGGGCTCTCCCGTCCAAGACCTTACCATCAACATCGGCACCTCTGTTGTTTCCCCGACTCAGACTGCAAGGAATCTGGGTGTGACACAGGACGACCAACTGTCCTTCGGTGCCAACATCGCTGCAACAACCTGCTCCTGCAGACACACTTTGTACAACATCAGGAGGATACGTCCTCTCCTGACTCAGAAGGCGACGCAGGTTCTTGTCCAGGCTCTTGTCATCTCACGCATTAACTACTGCAACTCCCTCCTCGCTGGACTGCCTGCATGTGCCATTCGACCTCTACAGCTCATCCAGAATGCAGCAGCCCAACTGATCTTCAATCTACCCAAGTTCTCCCACACTACACCTCTTCTCCGCTCCCTTCACTGGCTACCAGTGGCGGCCCGAATCTGCTTCAAGACTCTGGTGCTGGCCTACCGTGCTGTGAATGGATCAGTGCCTTCCTACATCCAGGCCATGGTCGAACCATACACCCCAGCACATTCACTTCGCTCTGCATCGGCCAAACGGCTCGTCACTTCCTCACTGCGAGTGGGACCCAGTTTCCCCTCAAATTTAGATTTAGAGTTCATCATAGCACAGAGACGGCACTGGTAAAAGTTACCAATGACCTTCTATTGGCATCAGACAAAGGACTTGTCTCTGTTCTTATCTTGTTAGACCTCAGTGCTGCTTTTAACACTGTTGATCATGACATTCTACTACAGAGACTGGAACATGGTGTTGCATTAATTTGGCCTCCAGCACTACCGTAAGGAATCTTGGCGTTATCTTTGATCAGGATCTGTCTTTTAAATCCCACATAAAACAAATCTCAAGGACTGCCTTCTTTCATCTACGTAACATTGCAAAATAAGACACATCCTGTCTCAAAATGATGCAGAAAAACTAGTCCATGCATTTGTTACTTCAAGGCTGGATTACTGCAACTCATTGTTATCAGGTTGTCCCATCAAAGTCGCTTAAGACGCTTCAGTTGATCCAAAATGCAGCGGCACGTGTATTGATAAGAACTAGGAAATGGAATCATATTACTCCTGTATTAGCTGCTCTGCACTGGCTCCCGGTAAAATACAGAATAGAATTCAAAATCCTTCTCCTGATTTACAAAGCAATTAATGGTCAGGCTGCAGCATATCTTAAAGATCTCATAGTACCTTATAAACCAACTAGAGCATTGCACTCCCAGACTGCACGGTAACACAACATATTTTCTGTCAAATGTTGTATCTGTACTATGTTGTTTATCCTGTACATACGACATCTATTGCACGTCTGTCCGTCCTGGGAGAGGGATCCCTTCTCAGTTGCTCTCCCTGAGGTTTCTTCCATTTTTTCGCCTTTAATTATGGGGTTTATTTTAGGAGGTTTTTCCTTGTGCGATACGAGGGTCTAAGGACAGAGGGTGTCGTATCCTGTACAGTCTGTAAAGCACACTGAGACAAATGTATAATTTGTGATATTGGGCTATATAAATACATTTGATTTGATTTGATTTGGAACAAAACCCACCTGTTTGCTATCCTGGCTCCAAAATGGTGGAACGACCTCCCCATTGATGTCAGAACAGCAGATAGTCCTCCCACCTTCCGTCGCAGACTGAAAACTCATCTGTTTTGTCTACAGCTTGGCAAATTAAGAAAAAAAGTTATTTGTATGATGCACTTATATTGGTTTGGCTTGTTTGTAGCTAATAGTTGAATTCGTATTATTTTGTTTCTGTATGTTGCACTTGGCTTAGTTTGACTTGTGGCTTATTTGAAGCTATTATTCTGCACTTAAAGGATTGTACCTATTTGAAGCTAATGTACTTGCAAGATTATTGCTGTTCGGAGTTGTATCCTTATGATTGTTTGCACTTTTTGTAAGTCGCTTTGGACAAAAGCGTCAGCTAAACGAACTGTAATGTAATATAATAGCACACTTCAGAGCATATTACATTAACTTACTGATGATGTGTTTTAAAAATTCTATTTTTATTCTCCATCAGTGCTGCTCAGATTCAAACAACACTGGCATCCAAACTGGAGGCCCTGCAGTGCCACTTCATCTGGGATGTGGACACCAGCGGGTCCAAACTTTTCCGTTTAAGGGAAAGGTTTGAGGATTTCGCCACCGAGGACGGACACAGCTGGCTGGGTCACATTTACAACCTGCGTGGGTTCATTGAATACAAGCTGGGGTTCACTGAAGAAGCCCAGAGTTTCTTCAACAAGGCTACAGAGGCCTTCCGCCAGATGAGAAACGCAGATGAGGATCCCTAGTTAGTGGTGAACAATAGGAACCAGGCTTGGCTGCACCACCACCTGGGAGACCCAGCAGAGCAGTAAGCTTTGTTTTGTGATAGACAAAACTCTTTGATCGGTACTATAATACTTAACTTGATGTATAACCTGAATATTATCACCAGATTGTTTGTATAGAAAGTATGTCAAGCTTTGTCTAAGTTTTATACAATAATAAATATGCATTATGTACACCAAGAAAGGTTCTTTAAGTTCCTGGTGGCACGGCACTGCTGCGACCCGGGCTCCTGTCGCGCGCTGGAGCTTTTATGTTTTCATGTTGTTTTACGTTTCTTTTTTTTATTTTAAACCACACGTTTTAATCTAAAGACTGCGTATGTTGGCACGATGACGATCCTTGCAAAAGAGACGCACTAATGGCTCTCTGCACTGCGGGAGCCTTCCCACCATCTGACCTGCCGGAGGACATACAAACTACAGAGTCTTCTATTATAGTGTTTACTGAGACGTGGCTTCACCGGGATATTTCTGGCTCTTTGTGAGCTGGAGTATTTTTCTTTAATTCACTCAGACAGAAGTGAAACGTCAGGGGGCATCTGTGTTTTTAACACTGATAAGTGGTGCAGACAACAAAGTACGACTTGACTTCACCTTTTTGAACTTAGGGTGTGTTTTTTATTATAGGGAACTTCAATTATTGCAAACTTAAACTGTCACCCGGTTTTCAACAATACTATAAATGCGGGACAGAATTATAGACAAATGTTACGGCAATGTGAACAACGCTTATGTGAGTAGAGCCAAACCCCAGAGCTTCCAAACCCGGACCATAATACGATGCATCTCATATCTGCTTATAGAACTGTTGTCAAACAGAGCAAACCACAAACCAAGACTGTAAACGTTTGCACTAGTGACAGAATAGAGCCTCTTAACAGATGTTTTCTCCCTACTGAGTGGATTATCAGCAGAGCGTAATAATGCAGGTGTCTCCAGGTAACGCTGTCCCAGCTCTTCATACTTTCACCAGGGTCACCGCCATCGCATATGAAACAGACATGCAACTAATTTTGACAAGGGGTCATGTTGCGCATCTCACACAGCTTTTATTAATTGTATAATTCACATTAGCATGTTTCATGAAGTAAGTCTATGCACCTCAGTTTTGTTGTTGTTTTTCAGTTTTGTTTTTTATCAGGGAGAGAATTCAGCTGAGGGGGCACAGTGAACTTTTTGGACATACCTGGACCCCCAAGGCTCCACATTAAGCCAACAGGGACATTCTGCAGACAACTGCTGCTCAAAGTGTACACATATACTGAATATGCTTATATTATGATATCATAATATTTTATCAGAAGGTGCACCCAGTAAAGAAATGTGGCATCTTGGGGTTAAATATTTCACTCACAAAATATACACAAATTTAAAATAATCGTTTTGCTTTTCTTCTAAAGAAGAAAAACGATTATTTTAAATACACTTATGAGAGAATATAATCACAAACTTTAATGAGTCAGGTCTTAGTTCATTTTTCAGAAATGTGGCTTTCGGTTTCTATTCCTGGGAAACGATAGTCAGGTGTATGTAAATGTAAACATCTGACATTCACTTCTGCTTTGTAGTCAACATTTAAAGCTGCGTGCTCAACAACATCTCATAATTTACAGTAAAGCAGGAGTTGGACATCACTGACTTTTTTCCAGCGAACCCAAAGCAGCATCAAGAGCTAAATCCAGCTGAACTAAGTAATATTTAGAGAAAAGGAAGGATGTTTTATTTTCCTTATGACTGCTCCATTCATTTTTCCTTTCTTTGTTTACTTGTTTGCTGTCTACTCAGTGCTTCTTACTCCATTCCTTATTTCCCTTCTCCTTTTCTCCACATGAGATGAACAGTGGTTATGAAAACATAGCAAACTTCAAAGCATATTACATTAACCTACTGATGATGTGTTTTAATAATTGTTATTTTTATTCTCCATCAGTGCTGCTCAGAGTCAAACAACACTGGTGTCCAAACTGCAGGGCCTGCAGTGCCACTTCACCTGGGATCTGGACACCAGCAGGGCCAAACTTTTACGTTTCAGGGAAAGGTTTGAGGATTTTGGCACCGAGGACGGACACAGCTGGCTGGGTCACATTTACTACCTGCGGGGGTTCATTGAATACAAGCTGGGGTTCACTGAAGAAGCCCAGAGTTTCTTCAACAAGGCTACAGAGGCCTTCTGCCAGATAAGAAATGCAGATGAGGGTCCCTGGTTAGTGGTGAACTACGGGAACCTGGCTTGGCTGCACCACCACCTGGGAGACCCAGCAGAGAGTGAGGCTTACATGACAAAGGTCGACGCCCTGATGAATAAATATCCATCTCCATCCCAGGACAAGCTCCACCCAGAGATCTGCGCTGAAAAAGCCTGGACTCTCATGAGGTTTACCACAGATAAAATGCCGCTGGCTCTAGATTACTTCCTGAAGGCCATCGAGATGCAGCCGGACATGGTGGAGTGGAACACCTGCCATATCTTAGGGTTAATGTTTGCTTCAGAGCACAGCAGCACAGCAGTGGGGGCTGACATCTTGGAGAAAATGAGAATCGCCAAAGAAAAGGATCCAAAGAACTTGTACCTCGCAGTTCACTACCTCGACCAATGTGCTAAGAAAGGAGAAAGAATTGAAGATGAAGCACGTGAGCTAGCCAGGGAGGTTTTGAGAAATCCTGTCAGCCGCTACAGTGGTATTAAACCATTACTTATTGTTTACAGAAACTATTTATCTGTTGATGAGGCCATTGATTTGTCAGAGGAGGTTCTTGAAAACCATCCAGATGAGCGTTATCTGAAGGGATGTGCTGCACTCTGCTACAGATGGAAGATCTTTGACAATGACAGTCTCCCAACACAAAGCCTGATGGACAGAGCAATCAGTCTCCATGAAGAGATGATTTCTCTTTACCCTCATTCCTCACTTAAGAATAAAATAGATCTTGCACATATATATGTAAAGTCAACTAATGGCCTAGCTAAAGCTGAGCAGATATACCAGGAACTGCTAGAAAGGGATCTTGAACCTGTAGACAAACAGATGCTTTACTACAACTACGCACAACATTTAAACTTCCATGGACAGGATCGCAACAGGTCACTCGGATATCACATGCAGGTGGCAGAGATACGGCAACAATCCATCTTTCGTGAGAAAAGCATCAAAGTTCTGTTGAACATTAGAGACAGAGGCGAGGGCAGAATGTGTAGAGAAATAGAGGAGTTTCTGGAAAACCTGCAAGAGCCATAGTGTTTTTAACAGCACTGGTTCTGAATCCAGAACAAATATAGGTATTGCATTAGCAATAACATCTGTATATACTTATTATTTTGATTACTTACACGTTAATTAAGTTGCACGTTTTTTCTCTCTTGGTCATGTGGTCCAGAAGGCAGCAACACCCACACTCGGAACATGTAATATAGGATCAACTCATTGTTGGTTTTAGTCTATAAATGGCTAACAAACAAAAGAACCTGTATATTTTGAGCTGTCTCCTTTTAAGGCAGGTTTCAACAAGTGTTCATTGAAGACAACACATATCTAAATACCTATACATTAGCACTGAAAAACTGCCAGCTGTAGTACACAAGTACAAATGTGTTGTAAATGTTAGTGAATAATAAAACTTGGATTTGTAATGCAGCTTAATTTGTTCTATCACCTGAATTACAGCCAAATGCAACTGATTGTTTTCATGTATGTAAGCTGTGTCTCAGTTGTACACTCTATAAATACTATGAAATATACATTACTAAGACATTCTGTTGGACGTCAACCAAACTACAACTTTTAAAGCTACTGCCAACATTATATTTGAAAACCTTTAGAGAAGCAAAACATTAGTTAATTCATCGTTTTCCAAAAACTAAAATCACAGTAACACTGAATTTTATGTTTGAGATTTCAGAATAATTCCTTGGAAATAATAATTTGGTACTAATTACAGGGGAAAACAGTAATTTCCTCAAAAGAAATGCTGAAGTTTTTCCCAAGTAAAGATGAATTCCTTTATTGATTGATGATTGAAAACTTTATTGGAGCCTTGTTTAATAATATAATTTCCCAAAGACAAAGTATAAATGTTTGCATGTTCAGCCGACCTTTTGGCAATATAGTGTAACATGAAACCCATAGACTGTTGAAAACACAGCTGTAATATTTGTATCATGTCTTATTTTACTTGACAAAGTTCCTTGTAAATAAAATCCCAGGAGCATCATGTCATGTCTCGTCGAGTTTGTTGAGTTTTTCATGTTGTAACTTCCTGTTTTGTTGTGTACCTACCTCTTGTTTCTCAATCCAGTTCCCTTTACTTCCTGTCTTGGTGTGGTTTCCCGCCATCAGAGAAGCGAAACGTTACAACTCGACTTCACCTTTTTGAACTTAGGGTGTATTTTTTATTTTAGGGAAATGTTGTAGTGTAATGCGGCTGTAGAGAGGGCATACGACTGTACTAGACTATGCATGATAACCCTGTGAGCACCTCTCACACAGGCTAGATAAGGATGTGTAATATCTCGTCGAGTTTGTTGAGTATTTCATGTTGTAACTTCCTGACTTTGCTTGAAACCAGAGCGGGTTTGTTTGCACATTAAGCACAAAGGGTTCGACTCGTGGAGGACAAATAAAAATTCCTCTGTCCACTTTTCCTGAATGTTCCTATGCTCGTCTTGTATGGCTCGTACCTTTCTTTTTTAACGGGAGCAGCTGTTGTCTGTCCACAAACCACATCTCCAGCATCTTCCTCTCGATTTACGGTGGTTTGATGCTCCAAAGACAAATCTTAATTTTCCTCGTTTGTCACGCTTTGTTTCTGTCCAACAGGTGTGCAACTTTTTAATAAGAAATCGATCCATTTTACGTCTGTAGAAACACACGCAAACTAGCATGTAATGGTGAAACGAGTCATCCGGACTAACGCAGGTTGGTCGTAGTATCCTCCAATTTAAATGTTCAAATTTAGCGATATAAATAATTTTTTTGCAAATGTCCATATTCACAAGCATGCTTATGTTAACATATTTTTAATGAGCTTAAGTTAATTTATTTCTATACTAGCCCACCATGTATCTACCCGTCCAAGAGCACATTCACCATTGTCGTGCTGATAGACCGCCAAAACTGGCAACTCCGCAGTTGCCAGTGTCGGCCGAGCAAGTTTAAATATCTTGTTTCTGTCTATATTTGCATCTTTTATCAATTATTATTACATATTATTTGTGGGCTAATAGAGCAGACTCAGTGTTTTAATGGGTTATATGTAATAGCCCTGCTTGTTTTTAGTGTTTTTATGAAATATCTGTATTGACTCCATAATCATATCTATCCCCCCTTTATTTAGCCCACTGCCACGCGAGCCACCAATGGCTTGGCGAGCCGCAGGAGGCTCGTGAGCCGCGCAATGAGTAACACTGCTCTAGAGCACTGATACGAGGACGTGTCTTTTCTGTAACACACACACACACACTCACACACGCACGCACACGCACGCACACACACACACACACAAACACATCAATGCATAAACACTTGAATCAAGCTGTGTGTGTGTGAGTGTGTGAACAGACGTGGTGTAAACGTACCTGAAGTCGAGGCAGAATGATGTCACACATCCTCTCTGAGTGAAGAAGCTCGTCAATGAACTCGTCCACATGCATCAGTTCAAACTCTATTACAAAAAAGAAAAACGATTTCTGAACGATTTCCTCATGTATCCACAACATATTCAGAGTTTAAAAACCAACGTTGTCAAAACAAATATTGACATTATGGATCCTGTGGGAGAAAATCCCTGAAGCTTGGGCCGGATGTCCTCAGAATCTTCACCACACTATAACAATACTTCTATATTGCTTTCAAAAATCAACAGGAGTTCAAGGAGTTTCAATAGAATAAGAGTTTACTGAAGAATCAACACAGTACAGCAAACACGAGTCGGTCCAAGGACTGATTGAATAACAAATCACACACCTCTTAGTTTATACATTTTCCTTATCTTTCAAAGTTGACACCATTGTTCCAAAAAGTCAGTGAGTAGAGACAGGAGGGGTAGAGAATTCAGACGGTGGCAGGTGTTAGTCAGACACAAGAATACAATTCTCTGTTTCTTATGATGACCTTCAGTTTACCTAAGATACAATGGTCGAGTTTGACGCGTAGGGCTAAAGAAAACATTGCCTATCTGAAAGGAGGCACAGAGAATACAAGTAAAGTTACAGCGATGTGCTGAGCGAGTCAGAAATTAATTAAACCAAGTTTTAAACAATAGTAATGTAACATCTGTTGCCTGACTGTCCTGCCAACCTTGACTTTTTAACCACTGTGCACCAGTAGTTATCTTTTTCTTCAAATACTCCCTAACTTTCCCAAAGCGGGAAAAAAAAACTGTTTTCAAATACTCCTGACAACAGCACATTCTGCTGACACTTTATCTATATTTACTTATTTAGTGGTGTAACTAGTAACTAATGTTATTTTAGCTGTTAACCTTTACTTTCCATGACCTCACCTTCTGCCTTTACACCATTAAATCTCAGTGTCTGTCGTATAGACTAAAATACTCTAATGATTAACAGTATACAAATATCTTCATGTTTCAGGCAGTTGCTAACTAAAATCATTATTCTGCTTCAAACAATATCCCACAATCCTTCAAGTTAACAAGGATGTTTTCATTCCCTCCCTTCTTTCTTCATTCTTTACTTACTTTTGTCTCTTCGGTGTGTCTTGTTATTTTCCTTATAGGGAGTTTAAAGTGTGTATTTTCTTTCTCATTTTCAATCTTTTTTACGTTTTCTGGTCATTTTTTTCCCACACTGACATGGATATAATTCTGGTAGAGAAATTGGAAAAATGCCTAACACATCTATATAATTTAATGAAATAACTATTTTCTTTCCCTTGCTCCTTTTCATCCTTCCTGTCTTCCTTGTTCTCTTCTGTCTTACTCAATTTCTTTACTTTACTCTTCTTCCTACCTTTCTATACCTTCCTTGCTTGTGTGCTCCTTCCTTACCTCTCTCAGCCATCTTTTCTTATCTCTTACCTCATCCCTTTTGGTCTTTCCTTTCATCCTTCTGGCCTCCTTCACTACTTTTTCCCTCCTCTTCTGTTACTGTGACACTCCTTTCTTCATCCATTTCTTCCCTTTATCATTTTACTTCCACATTTTTACTGCTGCTTCATTTATTTTACCTTACTTTGCTCCTTGCTGTCTATCTGATCATGTTTATTTGTGTTGGAAAAATATTCCTAATAACATCACGAAGTCAGGATCCAAATCCAATAAAAGGGTTTAATCAATATTCTTGCATGAAGGAGCCGAGTTTTATTCATACAAAGGATGATCAAATTCACGCACATACAGGTTGTAAGTTCTGCTGTGTTGCTCACAGGAGCAACTCTCCCAGCCTCAGTATTTATACCCATTGAAAGGACAGGAAGTCATGAAGAGCTTCCAGGTCAGTCTTCCTTTGTTCTACAAGATGGGGGTTTACAGTAAACACAGATGTACTAATCAACTCAGGTCCCAGACGTACTAATTCAACCGACTGAGGACTGTTCTTTGATTGAGCAGTTCACCTTCTGTCCCCTGCTGTGTTTAACACTCCGTCGTTCCTCCTGTCCCCTGCTGTGCTTAACAATTAGTATTTCCTGTATTTTCCTATAAATTTGTCACATACACACTCAAACACAGTACAATGTGTCGTGCAATTATTTTGTGTCAAGCTCCCAAAAGCAACTAACAAAAAAATAAAGAAATATTTTCTTCCTACGCATTCAATGCTGCTTACTCCATTTCTATCTTCCTCACTTTCTCCACATGAGATGAACAGTGGTTATGCAAACATAGCAAACTTGAGATTATATTACATTAACCTACCAAGGATGTGTTTTTAATAATTGTTATTTTTATTCTCCATCAGTGCTGCTCAGAGTCAAAAAACTAACTCCAAACTGGAGGTCCTGCAGTGTCACTTCACCTGGACACCAGCAGGTCCTTACCTTTATGTCTCAGTGAAAAACTGAAGGACATCGGCACCGAGGAGGGAAACAGCTGGCAGGGTCACATTTACAACCTGCGGGGGTTCATTGAATACAAGCTGGGGTTCACTGAAGAAGCCCAGAGTTTCTTCAACAAGGCTACATGATGAGAAACGCAGATGAGTGTCCCTGGTTAGTGGTGAACTACGGGAACCTGGCTTAGAGAGAGCCATCAGGATGCAGCCGGACATGGTGGAGTGGAACACCAGCCATGTTTTAGGGTTAGTGAATGCTTCAAAGCACAGCAGCACAGGGCTGGGGGCTGACATCTTGGTGAAAATTAGAATCAACAAAGAACAGGATCCAGAGAACTTGTACTTTGCTGTTCACTACCTTGAGCAATGTGTTAAGAAAGGAGAAAGAATTGAAGATGAAGCACGTGAACTAGCCAGGGAGTTTTGAGAAATCCTGTCAGCAGCTACAGTGGTATTAAACCCTTACTTAGCGTTTACAGAAACTATTTATCTGTTGATGAGGCCATTGATTTGGCAGAGGAGGTTCTGAAAAACCATCCAGATGAGCGTTATCTGAAGGGATGTGCTGTACTCTGCTATGAAGAGAAGATCAATTTCAATGACAGTCTCCCAAAACGAAGTATGATAGACAGAGCAATCAGTCTCCATGAAGAGATGATTTCTCTTTACCCTCGTTCCTCACTTAAGAAGAAAATAGACCTCGCAAATATATATGCAAAGTCAACTAACGGCCTGGCTAAAGCTGAGCAGATATACCAGGAACTGCTAGAAAGGGATCTTGAACCAACAGATGCTTTACAACAACTACGCAACTCATTTATACTTCCAACAACAGGATCGCAACAGGTCAATAAGATATCACATGAAGGTGGAAGAGAAACCGCAACAATCCTTCTTTCGGGAGAACAGCATCAAAGTTCTGGAGAAGATTAGAGACAAAGACAAAGAAATAGAGAAGTTTCTGGAAAAAATATAGGTATTGCATAACCTAAAGGAATCTGTAAGTACTTATTAATCAAGCTGTGTTCATTAAAGGCAGGTTTCAACAAGTGTCTGCACTTTCGTAGTTAATGGAAGACAGGCTGTTAAAAAAAATATCAGCCATCGATGTGTATGAAACAGGCCGAATCCTTCACTAACACAGGTTATTAACATGTTCAAATGTCGTGACAATAAATCAGTATCACATTATTTGTTCAAATAAGTATTGAATGGATGAATTTTCCTTAACTTAGCGTATAAATCTGCTCAGTTTTACACAGCCACTGGTCAATGTTGCAGTGTACTCTTATATTTTGTCTCTTAATTATTTATTTTTTTCTTACATTTAATGGTGGGGGGGAGGGGGGTGACAGATGTGTAATGTCATATGTCTTCGAAGCTACTGGGTGCCTAAATTTCCCCCGGGATCAATAAAGTATCTATCTATCTGTAACCATGGTGTTTTCCTTTGCACTGTATTGTACATAGTGAACTCTATAGCCTTTGAAATGTGCTTTTCTGAAAGCTTTGAGTTCCATCCAGCCATCCATCGTCTACCACTTATCTGGGATCGGGTCGCGGGGGCAGCAGCTCCAGTAAGGAACCCCAATCTTCCCTTCTCCGGACCACATCCTCCAGCTCCAACTGGGGTATCCTGAGGCATTCCCAGGCCAGTGAGGAGATATAATCTCTCCACCGAGTCCTGGGTCTTCCCCGGGGTCTCCTCCCAGCTGGATGTGCCTGGAACACCTCACTAGGGAGGCGCCCAGGTGGCATCCTTACTAGATGCCCGAACCACCTCAACTGGCTCCTTTCAACGTAATGGAGCAGCGGCTCTACTCCGAGTCTCTCACGGATGGCTGAGCTTCTCACCCTATCTCTAAGGGAGACGCCAGCCACCCGTCTGAGAAAACCCATTTCGGACGCTTGTACCCGTGATCTCGTTCTTTCGGTCATGACCCAGCCTTCATGACCATAGGTGAGGATAGGAACGAAGATCGACCGGTATATTGAGAGCTTTGGCTTCTGGCTCAGCTCTCTTTTCGTCACAACGGTGCGGTAAAGTGACTGTAATACCGCCCCCGCTGCTCCAATTCTCCGGCCAATCTCTCGCTCCATCGTCCCCTCACTCGCGAACAAGACCCAGGAGGTACTTGAACTCCTTCACTTGGGGTAATGGCTCATTCCCTACCCGGAGTAGGCAATCCACCGGTTTCCTGCTGAGAGCCATGGCCTCAGATTTAGAGGTGCTGATCCTCATCCCAACCGCTGCACACCGATCCAGTGACTGTTGAAGGTCACAGACCGATGATGCCATAAGGACCACATCATCTGCAAAGACCAGCGATGAGATCCTCAGGTCACCGAACTGCAACCCCTCTCCTCCACGACTACAGCTTGATATCCTATCCATGAAAATCACGAACAGGATTGGTGATAAAGCGCAGCCCTGGCGGAGGCCAACATTCACTGGAAACGAGTCCGACTTACTGCCGAGTATCCAGACACAACTCTCGCTTTGGGCGTACAGGGATTGGATGGCCCTCAAAAGTGACCCCCTCACCCCATACTCCCGCAGCACCTCCCACAGTATCACCCGGGGACCCGGTCATACGCCTTCTCCAGATCCACAAAACACATGTAGACCGGATGGGCGTACTCCCAGGCCTCCTCCAGGATCCTTGCAAGAGTAAAGAGTTGGTCTGTTGTTCCACGACCAGGACGGAATCCGCATTGTTCCTCTTCAATCAGAGGTTCGACTACCGGCCGAACCCTCCTTTCCAGTACCTTGGAGTACACTTTACCAGGGAGGCTGAGAAGTGTGATACCCCTGTAGTTGGCACACACTCTCTGGTCCCCCATTTTAAATAGAGGAACCACCACCCCGGTCTGCCAACCCTTAGGAACTGTCCCAGACTTCCACGCAATGTTTACGAGGCGTGTCAACCAAGACAGCCCCTCAACACCCAAAGCCTTCAGCATTTCTGGACGGATCTCATCAACCCCTGCGGCTTTGCCACTGTGGAGTTGTTTGACTACCTCAGTGACTTCCATCAGGGAAATTGAGGATGATCCCCCATCAGCTTCCAGCTCTGCCTCTACCATAGAGGGCATGTTAGTCGGATTCAGGAGTTCCTCAAAGTGCTCCTTCCACCGGCCGATAACCTTCTCAGTTGAAGTCAGCAAGGTCCCACCCTTGCTGTACACAGCTTGGATGGTTCCTCGCTTCCCCCTCCTGAGGTGCCGGATGGTTTTCCAGAAGCACCTTGGTGCCGACCGAAAGTCCTTCTCCATAGCTTCTCCAAATTTCTCCCACACCCGCTGCTTTGCCTCTGACACGGCAGAAGCTGCCGCCCTTCAAGTCCTTCGATACCCTGCAACTGTTTCCGGAGTCCTCCCGGATAACATAACCCGGAAGGACTCCTTCTTCAGTCGGACGGCTTCCCTGACCACCGGGGTCCACCACGGTGTTCGAGGGTTACCGCCCCTTGAGGCACCTAAGACCTTGAGACCACAGCTCATCACCGCAGCTTCAGCAATAGAGGTTTTGAACATCGCCCACTCAGGTTCAATGCCCCCAACCTCCACAGGGATGGCTGAAAAGCTCCGCCGGAGGTGTGAGTTAAAGATCCCCAGGACAGGGGCTTCCTCCAGACGTTCCCAGTTCACCCGCACTACCCGTTTGGGTTTCCCAGGTCTGTCCAGAGTCTTCCCCCACCCCTTGATCCAACTCACCACCAGATGGTGATCAGTCGACAGCTCCGCCCCTCTCTTCACCCGAGTGTCCAAAACATGCGGCCTCAGATCAGATGATACGATTACAAAATCGATCATTGACCTTTGGCCTAGGGTGCTCTGGTACCACGTGCACTTATGAGCATCCTTATGTTCGAACATGGTGTTTGTTATGGCCATTCCATGACTAGCACAGAAGTCCAACAACAAACGACCGTTCGGGTTTAGATCAGGGAGGCCCTTCCTCCCAATCACGCCTCTCCAGGTGTCTCCATCGTTTCCCACGTGTGCGTTGAAGTCTCCCAGCAAGACTACGGAGTCCCCTACTGGAGCCCCCTGCAAGGCACCATTCAGGGTCTCCAAGAAGGCCGAATACTCAGAACTGCGGTTTCGGGCATAGGCACAAACAACAGTCAGACAAGTTTGCTTCAATTGTACAAATTAATAAACATGCATTATATACACTATGAAAAGTAGTTTAACTCTTTTTGTTTTGGTTGTTACTATATACAAGAAATACAAATACACGACACATCATTTTGCAGTACTGCACTTAGGCTGCTGATGGACGTTAATTAAACATTCTATTTTGAAGTCAACATGGATGAGCATGAAACAAATGAAGCTGTATAACAATATCTCCTAGGACCTAGGACCTAGGCCAGGGGTTGGCATCCTTTACTATCTAAAGAGCCATTTTTCCCATCTTCCACCAAATAAGATTTGTCTGGAGCCGCAAAACATGTTTGATAACACAGCTTATAGATGTAATATATAGTTAAAAAGTAGTCCACTTTGAAATAAACAAAACGTATAGCTGCAGCCTAATATCTTAAAAAGAGTAAACTATTAACTACTAAAAAAATAGGCCAGTTAGTATTTAATTTTGTCCGTTTTAGTGTGTTTTCATCCAAATGGAGGTGGTGATCATTTCTTTGGCTTTTAAAAAATTCACAACAGCCTCACAAATGTCCCATAAAATGTCTTTCAACATTACATTTTCTGTTGTTTGCTCTTTTCTCGCCACATATCAAGCACACTGGTAAGCCAGCATTGTTGACAGGGAAAACAAATGTATCTGTCCACGCAGAATTAAACAATTTTCCTACGAAACTTATCTTTTTTTGGTTTTATCCATGGTTAGCATACCGGGTTAGGCGGGGGTCTGCAACTCAAGATAAGCCACCACCTGCAGAGAAAGGCACCGCGCCCGTAGACGCAGTAGAATGTGACGCATTTTTTAGTTGACAAAATATAAAAAAATATTTTATTTCAGTGTCACAATATCATCCATACTGTGGTGAGTGATTTTCCACATCGTCTCATCTTCTGCTCTCCATACGCAGGCAATATTGGTTGGGAGCCAGTTGATTGACAAGGCTCTCTTTATCATGGGACCTAGGGACCTTGCTTCAGATCCTACTGCAATTGCCAGTGTGATATGTGGCACTGCTTCAGCTGATAATGCATACCATTGCAGTTGTTCTTTAGTGAGAGCACAGAATGCAGCTACACCTTGAGGTCCCACGTAGATGTCCTTGACTTCTATTTGCTCCTTTGTCATGTTTCTTTCTTCCTCCCAGGCTTGTTGATACTCTTCATCAGGTTGACGCAAGTAGTTATAGGTGCAGTGTAAAGGATCAAGTGGGGGTCCATATGGAGCTAATGTGTTGATCCAAGGCTTCCATTCCATGTAAGTCTTCTGGACTCCTGGAGTGTCTTGACCTTCTGTCAACAGGCGGCTCCAATACACTGTTGTGGTAGTTTCTTCAATGTCTTGGGTAGGGCTTGATGTCATCACCAAGATCCTTTGATCTGTTTGATACTGTCCATGCAGGTATTTGTCCAGGAAACTGTAGAGTCAGTCCATCACTGGAACATAGAATTCGTGCTCCAGTTTTAACCAGCAGGTCTCTACCCATCAGGTTTAAAGGACACTTTGGGGAGAAGAGGAAAGGGTGTAGCAGGGATTGTTTACCAAGTGCAGTGACCAATGGCATGGTATACTTTTGTTCTTCTGTTCTTCCCGAGTATCCAACGGTTCGAAGGGTCTTTGTAGAGAGAGGTGGTGTTTTTCCTTTCAAGGAAGTTATACAGGACGCTGTTGCTCCTGTGTCCACCATCAGTTCCATTTTTTCTCCTTCTATCGTACAGGTGACCATTGGTTCATTCTGAGCTGGAATAGCTTCACCTGCAGTTGGATCCTCTGGGCATCTTCATTGTGAGGAGCCATCCCATTCCTGGGAATGTTCCCATGCAGAGAGTGGCATTTGGTGAGTGTTGGGAGGATTTCTTCCTCTTCCTCTACCAAAACTTTGCTGTCCTCTTCCTCCTGCAGGACCTTGCTGTCCTCTTCCTCCTCTTCCATAGGTGGGATATCCTCCTCCTCTACTGTTAGGGAATCCTCCTCTTCCTTGGTAGGAGTTTCCTCCTCCTTGGTAGGAGTTTCCTCCTCCTTGTTGCCCATACTGGTGGCAATCTTTGACCCAGTGAGATGCGCTTCCACAATTAAAGCATCCCTGTGGCGGAGCTCTTTCATAATTTCTGTAGCGGTTGTTACCCCCTCTCCATGCTCCTCTGTTTGGTACTTGCCATGGAGGTCCATTCTGAGGAACTTGTTGCTGTGTATGAGTCTGTATTGTTGTTTCTGGGAATTCTCCAGTATCGTACTGTCCCATTAACATCTGTCTCTTATCTTTCTTATTTCTTGAAGCCTCAGTGTCTTTCTCAGCCATTTGAGCCTTTGCCAATCTGCTGGTGATTGTCAGATGTTCTTCTTCCTTCTGCACTTCTGTTTGCCTGTGTTGCTCGTCATGATGCACAAGGTGCTCTCTCCAAAGTGCATTAGGCATTGAGTCTAGTCCCACCACACTCTTCAGACAGTTTTGGACATGAGTAGATAGGGCCTTTATCACTGCATGTCTCCACAACATGGTACATGATGGAGAGATGTCATGTCTTTCTCCAGTGCTGTCTAACCAGACGCCTTTGCTTCTTTTCAGGAAAGCATGCATTTCTTCATCATTTCCTTTCTTTAGGCCTGTCACTGCTGTTATGCTGCGGGTGGTGGGAAAAGCGTCTCTCATAGCATCCCAGTAATGATTCCTGTGAGGATTGAAGGATTTTTCATCGTCCTCGTTATTGCATCCAGCGATGAGATCCATGTCTAGCATCGTCTTTTTTCCTTCCAGTCTGCCCATGAGAGTCCTCAAATCTCCCACACACACACACGATCTCCTGCTGTGTATTTCTCAAATTCATTAATCCATTTCTGTGCTCCTGAGGTGAGGGGAGGCAATTTAGCCGCCAAACTCTCCAAATCACGATGACTCCAAGCGTGGTATACCATGGGTCCTCCTGGTGTTGCCATGAGTGGCATCTGTTGTGCTGTTCTTTGCTCTTCCATCTTATTTCTGGTTCTAGTCGAAATTGACTGTTCTTTCATCTTCAGTCGTCCTTCTACAAAGTATGTCTTGAAGTCACTCTTTTCTTCTGGGGAAATCGTGCTGAGACTCCTTTCAGAATTCCTTGAGCTTCTTCCAGCTTGTTCAAATTCTTCTTCATCCTCATCAGTTTTATCTTCTTCATACTCTGGTCCCTCCTCGCTTGTTGCTTCTTCCTCCAGTTTTTCCAGGCTGTCATAACCCATTCTTTGGCGTGTACCATCATGTTTGATAATTTCTTCCCTTCTTATTGCATCTTCTTTGCGTCTTTCATCCATTCGTACTGCTTCAGCTACCAGTATTTGCTGTTTGTTTGAAATGGTGTAATCATGGAAAACTGAGTATGAATTTGGGGTGCGTAGTACCTCTTTATGTGGATTTGGAGCAGGGTGAGCAGCAAAATGAGAGGGAGAGTGGGCGTTGAGTAGCTTTTCCTCAAATTTTTCCTCGAGTAGTTGGACATGTTTCATCAGGTGCTCTAGTCGTTTCTCTGTTTCTCCCTCCTCTACTTCCAGACATCCTCCCTTTATGCCCATCATGGGTGCCTGTATTGGAGTGGGATTAACAAGATTGTGACTGGGTGCATATGCTGGAGGGGCGGAGGCTTGTGTCAAATCTGGGTAGAGTTGAGGTGTAGGCTGGATAGGTGTAGTTTCTTCATGTGTGGTGCCTTTTTCTTCTTCTTTTGCTTCCCTGATTACACAAATTGTCTCAGGTGCGGTCTGAGGTATGTTCTTGAAGAGTAAAAGGAGATGCATAGCTCTGGATTTTCTGTTTGCAGCTTTCAATGCGGCTTTCTTTACAGCTCCAAATCTTTGTTTTTCTCCTGTCTTCTCCCATGCTGCCATCTTTTGTTGATATTCGCCATTTTCAAATTCGTAAACTGCCCTTCTTTGGTCCTCACTTGGACCTGGTTGATCATCAGTTGGAAACAATCCTCTTTCTTGCCATGCGAGTAGTAGCTTTTCTGTCTTTGCTCGAACCTTCTTTCTTTCACTCGGTTTGGTGCAGGCATCCAATCGTTGGTACATTTGTTCTTTGTACCGTGCTGTGGACACAACCTTGACTTGCTTTGAGCTTTCAGATGGATCCATCATGTTGAAAATTTGAAATTCCTCAAATGTTGTTCAGTCAGTGGAGATACTCAAAATTCAAATGAATTGAGCGCAAAATGAAAATAAAAATTAGAAATAAAAAAATAAATGTTTAAAGTTCAAAAATTAATTGAGCGAGAAATAAAATTAAAAAGCAAAAAATGTTTATGTTTTAAATCTAAAATAGAAATGAAATCAAAAAATGTTTACGTTTTAAATCTAAAATAGAAATGAAATCAAAAAATGTTTATGTTTTAAATCTAAAATAGAAAATAAAAATTGGAAGTGTAAATTTCCTAAGTTTAAATCTGGAATCAGAAATAAAAAGAAAACATGGAAATCAAAACCATAAAATGTAAATCTGAAATATAAGTATAATCAAAGGTAAATCAAAGGCAGGACTTATTCAAACTTTTTCTCTAATGGGCAATTTGTGACAATTATTATAATTATAACTCTTATTTGAATTTTGGGTATAAATTCAATTTTGTCCACCAGATGGTAGCACTGGACCCAGTTCGCTGAAGAGGCTGGCAGTCCGGCAATGAACTGCTCCAGTGCCTCATGCCTGACGACGTCCTCCGCAGAGTTGGTTCCCGGCTGGAGACAGCACCTGGCTGCGTCATCTTCTGCAGCCCAATCGGCAGTGGCCGAACCGGAGTGTTTCCTGGATCGCCCCTCTGGTGGCCGAGCACTGCAGCAGCTCCTACAGGAGGACACGATCCTCCCGCTGGCACGCCGTATTGTGGCAAGGGCTTTTCCCCTCCTCTGACCTGTCCCTATTCAGGTGCCAGTGTAGAAATCCCTATCTACAGCCAGGTGATATGTAGATAGGAGAGGAGACGTGGGACAGGCTCACAGCTGTTTATTGGTACACTCAAACAAATGCATGTCTTATCAGGTGCTTTTTAGATAGCTCCGAGGTTGCTGACTCCGTCCAGCACCGTGTAATCCCGTGAATTTCTCTCGCTCTGGGTAATCCATGTCTGGGGCTCCAGGACTCAGCCTACTGGAAAATGAACAGAACCAGGCCATCACCATGCATTTTTTATGTGACTGATTACCTGATTCCGTTCAGCTCTCTGGCCTCCAGCTGGGACACTCCCGTCTCCCCCCAGCAGCTGGCGCCCTAACCACACCCCACTGCCACAAAGTAATTTTACATTTCTTTCTTTGATTTTAAACTACACGTTTTAATCTAAAGACTGCGTATGTTGGCACAACGACAATCCTTGCATACCTAAACTGTCACCCGGTTTTTAACAATACTATAAATGCGGAACAGAATTCTAGACAAATGTTACGGCAAGGTGAACAACGCTTATGTGAGTAGAGCCAAACTATTAAAGTAAACATTTGCACCAGTGAATAGAGTCTCTTAAAAGATGATTTCTCCCTACTCAGCAGAGCGTCATAATGTAGGTGCAGGGTGCAGGGTGGTGATGGCCTAGTGGTCTAAGAGCGCCTGCTAAATGACCTGTGTCTCCAGGTAACCGCTGTCCCAGCTCTTCATACTTTCACCAGGGTCGGCGCCATCGCATATGAAACAGACAGGCCACTAATTTTGACAAGAGGCCATTTTTCACACCTCACATTAAGCTGAGGGTAACTGACATTCTGTCAGTGTAAACACATACTGAATAGGCTTATATTATGATATCATAAAATTTTATGAGAAGCTGCAGCCATTAAAAAATGTGGCATCTTTGGGTTGAATATTTCACTCAGTGTGACATCATATTCTAAAGAAGAAAAACAAACTAATTAATTTAAATAAACTTAGGAGAAAATATAATGACAAACTTTAATGAGTCATGTCTTAGTTGTTTTTCCCGATATGTGGCTTTAGGTTTCTATTGCTGGGAAACAATAGTCAGGCGGGCGTGTTTAGACAGAACAAAAATGCAAACGTATGACATTCACTTCGACTTCAGTGTGAACATATAAAGCTGCGTGCTCAACAACATCTCATCATTTTCAGCAAAGCAGGAGTTAGACATATCTGACTTTGTACCAGCGAACCTAAAGGTGCATCAAGAGCAAAAACCAGACGAACTGCTGAGTCAAGGAAACAGCCGAATGATGAGGTGAGAAACTGCTTCTGCATTTCAAGTAATGACAATCATTCTGATGTACTTAATATCTTATTATTATTGAGCCCCAGAGATCTAAAATCCTCACCTTTAGTCATGACCTTTGGGTAGTGACCGAAAGATTGAGTTCACAAACAAAAGTGGCCGAAATAAGTTCCCTCAGTAGGGTAGCTGGGCTCAGCATAAGTCATAGGGTATGTAAGCTCAGACATACGGAGGAAATTAAGCTTTCCTTCTGCGGTTTTCCGTCCAAATCTTGAAGACTCCGGGGTAGACCCAGAACACGCTGAGGAAATAATATTTTTATATTATAGAATAGAATTTATATATCTCATCTGGCTTGGGAACACCCTGTGTCACGACGCTGGAATTGCGTTTCCTGTTTTATTTTGAAATGTTCCCTTCCCCTTGTGTAATGTCTTGTATTACTTCCTGCCCTTGTGTATTTGCCTTTCTCCCCCAGTTGTGTCTCGTTCCCTTCATTAGTTTCCTCCTGTGTATTTGCCTTTCTCTCCCAGCTGTGTCTTGTTCCCTCATTTAGTGTCTGTGTGTATATATCCCTGTCTGTCTCAGTGTTCTTTGTCAGTTCATTATTTTTGTTACTCTCATGTTCTGCTCATGCTATCCATGTTGCCGTGTGCACAGCAGCACAGGGCTGGGGGCTGACATCTTGGAGAAAATGAGAATCGCCAAAGAACAGGATCCAGAGAACTTGTACTTTGCTGTTCACTACCTTGAGCATTGTGCTAAGAAAGGAGAAATAATTAAAGATGAAGCATGTGAGCTAGCCAGGGAGGTTTTGAGAAATCCTATCAGCAGCTACAGTGGTATTAAACCATTACTTAGGGTTTACAGAAACTATGTATCTGTTGATGAGGCCATTGACTTGGCAGAGGAGGTTCTGAAAAACCATCCAGATGAGCGTTATCTGATGAGATGTGCTGCACTCTGCTACAAATGGAAGATATTTTTCAGTGACAGTCCCCAAAAACAAAGCATGGTAGACAGAGCAATCAGTCTCCATGAAGAGGTGATTTCACTTTACCCTCATTCTTCCCTTGGGAAGAAAATAGACCTTGCAAATATATATTCCAAATCAACTAACGGCAAGGTTAAAGCTAAGCAGATATACCAGGAGCTGCTAAAAAGTGATCTTGATCAGGCAGGCAAACAGATGCTTTACAACAACTACGCAAAATATTTAAACTTCCAAGGACAGGATCGCACCAGCTCACTAAGATATCACATGAAGGCGGCAGAGATACCGCAACAATCCATCTTTCGTGAGAAAAGCATCAAAGTTCTAAAGAACATAAGAGACAAAGGCAAGGACAGAATGTGTCGCGAAATACAGAAGTTTCTGGAAAACCTGCAAGAGCCATAATGTTTTTAACAGCACTGGTTCTGAATCCAGAGCAAATATAGGTATTGCATTACCTGAAAATAATCAGTAAATTAATCAAGCTTTGTCTTTTAAACGCAGGTTTCAACATGTGTCTGCACTTTAGTAGTTAATGGAAGACAGATGTTAGATATTGTCACAATATCTAAAAGATTATTTGTAAAATTGTTTATATAGCCTTTGCAATTTGCTTTGCAGTTAGCTTTGTTTTGTGAACTATAAAACTCTTTGATTGGTACTGTAATACTTAACTTGATGTATAAACTGAATATTATCACCAGCTGATTGTATGTATAGAAAATACAAACGGGTAGTGTAGGTGAACTGGCAACGTCTGGAGGAAGCCCCTGTCCGGGAGATCTTCAACTCACACCACCGGCGGAGCTTTTCAGACATCTCTGTGGAGGTTGGGGGCATTGAACCTGAGTGGGCAATGTTCAAAACGTCTATTGCTGAAGCTGCGGTGAGCAGCTGTGGTCTCAAGGTCTTAGGTGCCTCAAGGGGCGGTAACCCTCAAACACCATGGTGGACATCCGTTATCCGGGAGGACTCCGGAAACAGATGCAGGGTACCGACGGACTCAAAGCGGGTGTGGGAGAGTCTATGGAGAAGGACTTTCGGTCGGCACCAAGGTGCATCTGGAAAATCGTCCATCACCTCAGTAGGGGGAAGCGGGGAACCATCCAAGCTGTGCACAGCTTGGATGACTTCGACTGAGAAGGTTATCGGGCGGTGGAAGGAGCACTTTGAGGAACTCCTGAATCCGACTAACACGCTGTGGACCCTCTTGTCCACCGTCAGGGGTAATTATGACAGAGAGGAGGGGGTAGTGTCACACACACGCTTTATTCTCACACAGGTATGGTTATAAACAGGCACTGCTGACACAGGTCGCTCTCCTGTCGGTCGCTCTGCTGTCCGCTGCTCTCCAGGATGCTCTGCGTCGTGGCTGCAGAAGCGTCTCCGTCTAGTCTCGAACCCAGCCTACTGCAAGAGAACAGAACCAGGCCATCACCGTGCATTTATTATGTGACTGATTACCTGATTCCGTTCAGCTGTCTGGCCTCCAGCTGGGACACTCCTGTCTCCCCACCGCAGCCGGCGCCCTAACCACACCCCACTGCCACACACCCCCACCGCCCGAATCAGGCCGGGAGCCCGCCGGCCACAAGCTAACTCCCCCCCCCCCTCCGCCTCGCGGGAGAGGAAATCAGCCACAACCATCCGGTTACCCGGCCTATGGATCACCTTGAAGTTGAACGGTTGCAACGCCAGATACCAACGGGTGATCCGGGCGTTGGCATCCTTCATGCGGTGGAGCCACTGGAGCGGGGCATGGTCCGACCAGAGAGTGAAAGAGCGCCCCAGGAGGTAATAACGCAGGGCGTCGACCGCCCACCGTATGGCGAGGCATTCTTTCTCCACCGTACTGTAGTTCACCTCCCGCTGAGCCAGCTTCCGGCTAATGTACAGTACGGGGCGGTCGACCCCCTCCACCTTCTGGGACAGAACGGCTCCCACTCCGCTGTTCGAGGCGTCGGTCTGCAAAACAAAAGGGAGAGCAAAGTTAGGAGAGAACAGTAGTGGCTCCCCACAGAGGGCTTTCTTTACCCTCTCAAATGCCCGCTGGCACGGCTCCGTCCACGTGACCGGATCTGAAGCACCCTTTCGGGTCAGGTCGGTCAAGGGGCAGGTCAGCTCCGCGAACCCCGGAATGAACCGACGATAGTAGCCGGCCAGCCCCATAAACCTCCTGACCTCTTTTTTCGTCTTAGGTGCCGAGCAGGCGGAAATGGCGGCAGTCTTTTCCAGCTGAGGCCGCACCTGCCCGCCACCCAAGTGGTACCCCAGATACCGTACCTCCCTCCGCCCAACCGCACACTTCTTCGGGTTGGCTGTGAGCCCCGCGCTCCTCAGGGACTCGAGCACTGCCCCCACCTGCTGCATATGCTGCTCCCACGTCTCGCTGTGTATGATCACGTCATCTAAGTAGGCAGCAGCATACGCCGAGTGAGGACGCAGAACCCGGTCCATGAGCCGCTGAAAGGTGGCGGGGGCCCCAAACAACCCGAACGGAAGAGTCACGAATTGGTATAAGCCATACGGAGTGGAGAATGCCGTTTTTTCCCTAGACTCTGGAGACAGGGGAATCTGCCAGTAACCCTTGGTCAAATCCAGTGTCGTATAAAAGCGAGCCGTGCCCAACCGGTCCAGGAGTTCGTCGACCCGGGGCATTGGGTACGCGTCGAATTTGGACACCTCATTAACCCTGCGATAGTCCACACAGAACCGAATTGACCCGTCGGACTTGTGGACCAGCACAACGGGACAACACCAAGCACTGCTGGACTCTTCTATTACTCCCATCTCCAGCATGGCCTGAAGCTCCGCCTGAACAATTTTTCTCTTGTGTTCAGGCAGCCGATAGGGTCGTGACCGTACCGTCACGCCCGGGGGCGTCTCTATGTGGTGGTGTGCGAGGGTGGTGAGCCCGGGCAGGGGGAGAACACATCGGCAAAAAGCCCTTGCAACGTGGCAACGTCCGCTCTCTGACCCGGTGAAAGCTGGTTGTCACAAAAAACCGGGGCTGATTTTACCGTTTTTAATACCTCTGGCCCCAGCTCATCTTTCTCCATCACCGTAGTAGCCAGAGAGACAGAGGCCACCTCTCTCCACTCTTTTAAGAGATTGAGGTGGTAAATTTGTGTCGCCCCCCCCCTGTCCGACCGCACCACCTCGTAATCGACGTCCCCCACCCGCCGGGTGACCACAAAGGGCCCTTGCCACTTGGCGAGTAATTTGGAGCTAGAAGTAGGGAGCAATACAAGTACTTTATCTCCCGGTGAAAATTGCCTCAGTCTCGACCCTCTGTTATACAGCCGCTGCTGACGTTCCTGGGCCTGGAGTAAATTCTCACGTGATAACTGTCCCAGCGAATGGAGTTTCGCTCTCAGGTCCAGGACGTACTGAACTTCATTCTTACTTGTGCTAGGACCCTCCTCTCAGTTTTCTTTAACCAGGTCCAAAACACCCCGTGGCTTCCTGCCAAACAACAGCTCAAAGGGAGAAAATCCCGTGGAGGCCTGGGGAACCTCCCGCACTGCGAACAACAGAGGGTCTAACCACTTATCCCAATTGCGACTATCTTCGTGAACGAACTTACGAACCATATTCTTCAGCGTTTTGTTAAACCGCTCCACCAGCCCGTCTGTCTGCGGGTGGTACACACTAGTCCTAATGGAGCGGACGCCGAGTAGCTCGTACAGCTCGCGTAAAGTGCGTGACATAAAGGACGTGCCCTGGTCAGTCAAGATCTCTTTCGGGATCCCAACTCGGGAGATGACCTGGAACAGTGCCTGCGCCACACTCTTTGCCGAGATGTTACGCAGCGGCACTGCTTCCGGATATCGCGTTGCGTAATCCACTAGGACCAACACAAAGCGATATCCCCGTGCGCTCCGGTCTAATGGCCCGATGAGGTCCATACCAATTCTGTCAAACGGCACCTCAATTAATGGCAATGGGCGCAACGGCGCTCTTGGAGTGGCCGGTGGGTTAACCAGCTGACATTCACGGCAGGACGCACACCACCGCTTCACATCCGCGCGAATGCCAGGCCAATAGAATCGGGCCATGATCCGGTTGAGTGACTTGTCGTACCCGAGATGACCGGACATGGGGTTATGATGAGCCGCCTGGAAAACCGTTTCCCGGCGGCTTTTCGGAACCAACAACTGGGTATTTAACTCTCCTGTCTGTGTGTCACGGCTCACACGGTACAGTCTGTCCCTAATCACCGAGGAGTGGGGGTGTGTCAGTGCGACGTTCGGGTGTAGTGGGGAACCATCCACACACACTACTCGCTCGAACGCGTGACGGAGGGTCTCATCTCGAGACTGCTCGAGGGGAAAGTCCTCCACCGGACGTAACGGTGGAAGCTCATCACAAGCCTCCTCCGGCCCTGCCCTCCCCTCCCCGGCGTTCGCCACCTCCGTCTCCCCATTGAACACCGCACACAACTCACATTTCCCTACCGCCCGTGAACACACCCCCCCAGTCTTCCCCGCTATCTTGTCAAACCCCGGCCAATTCGTTCCCAGTATCAGGGGGTGTGTGAGGCGAGTACTAACTCCAGCCTTAACTCTATGCTTTTTCCCCTTAAATGAAATTACCAGGGTCACCACCGGGTACTCGTGAATATCCCCATGCACACACCTCACCTTCACCCACGACGCCTCCAGCAATGCCCCGGGCCGAACCAAGCGCTGGTGGACCATGGTCTGCGTACATCCCGAGTCCCACAGAGCCTGGTGAATACCCCCCTGTATACATACCGGTACACAGTACATCCCTTCCGGACCGGGGGAGGAGTCTGGCGGTGCCACAATCCGGACCAGCTGCCCCACCTCCATGACTGGACAGTCCCGCCAGGTGTGGCCGAGCTTGCTGCACCACCAGCACCCCAGCCCTGACATTTGAGGAGCCCTCTGCGGTGCCGGGCGACCAGACGCGTAGGCTGGGTCCTGTGGAGGGGAAAACAAAGGAAACAGGGGGTTAGGGAGCGACTGGGGTCCAGCTGTCCCAGGGGTGTAGGCAGGACCCCCGGAGGATGGCGTAGTGCCAGGGCCGGCGGCCCCCACGGCGGGCCGGAACCTCCTCGGGGCTGGAACGGGCCGGAGCTGTGGAGGAGAGATGGCCCGGGCTTCGGCCCCCAGGCTCCGCCAGGGCAGGGAGAGGTGGTCCTCCGCGAGTCTGACGGCGGCTTCAAGGCTGGCCGGACGGTGGCACTGGACCCAGTTCGCCGAGGAGAGGGGCGTCCGGCGATGAACTGCTCAAAGGCCACCTGCCCGACGATGTCCTCCACGGAGTTGACTCCCGGCTGGAGCCAGCGCCTAGCCGAGTCGAGGAGCTGCTGGGCGAAGGCGAAGGGTCGGCCAGCGTCCTCGAAGTGCAGGCTCCGGAGCCGGCGGCGATGTCCCTCTGGTGTGCTGCCCAACCGGTCCAGGATCGCCCTCCGGAGCTGGTGGTAGTCGTATCTGGAGGTCGCAGGCAGGGTATGGACGGCCCGCTGGGCTTCCCTGAACAGCAGGGCGAGCAGACATATCCCCCACTCCGCCTGCGGCCACCCGCACGCCTCTGCCATGCCCACGAAGATGTCCAGGAAGGCCTCGGGGTCATCCTCCGCCGTCATCTTCTGCACGGCGACCCGCGGGAGCTGGGCTGGCCCGCCTCCCGACTCAACCTCCGCGGCAGCCGATGACCGGCGCACTCCCTGCAGGAGGTCTCGGTCCGCCTTTTGGTACGCCGCCAGGTCTACGAGCGTCTGGCTCTGCTGTTGCTGGAGGGCCGCTGTGCCCTCGTGCATGGCCGCCAGACGCTGGAGGATCAGCCCTAGCGGGCTCTGCGCAGCTACCTCCTCTGTCATGTCCCTGTTCAGGCGCCAGTTGTGGACCCTCTTGTCCACCGTCAGGGATAATTATGACAGAGAGGAGGGGGTAGTGTCACACACACGCTTTATTCTCACACAGGTATGGTTATAAACAGGCACAGCTGACACAGGTCGCTCTCCTGTCGGTCGCTCTGCTGTCTACTGCTGTCCAGGATGCTCTGCGTCGTGGCTGCAGAAGCGTCTCCGTCTAGTCTCGAACCCAGCCTACTGCAAGAGAACAGAACCAGGCCATCACCGTGAATTTATTATGTGACTGATTACCTGATTTCATTCAGCTGTCTGGCCTCCAGCTGGGACACTCCTGTCTCTCCACCGCAGCCGGCGCCCTAACCACACCCCACTGCCACACACGCCCTCTATGGTAGAGGCAGAGCTGGAAGCTGATGGGGGACCATCGTCAATCTTCCTGTTGGAGGTCAGTGAGGTAGTCAAACAACTCCACAGTGGCAAAGCCACAGGGGTTGATGAGATCCGTCCAGAAATGCTGAAAGCTTTGGGTGTTGAGGGGCTGTCTTGGTTGACACGCCTCGTCAACATTGTGTGAAAGTCTGGGACAGTGCCTAGGTGGTGGCAGACCGGGGTGGTGGATCCCTTATTCAAAAAGGGGGACCAGAGAGTGTGTGCCAACTACAGAGGTATCACACTTCTCAGCCTCCCTGGTAAAGTTTGGTGGCCTAAGGATCTCATCGTTGCTCTTTTCAGATGATGTGGTCCTGATGGTGTCATCGGTCTGTGACCTTCAGCAGTCCCTGGATCGGTTCGCAGCCGAGTGTGAAGCGGTTGGGATGAGTATCGGCACCTCAAAATCTGAGGCCATGGCTCTCAGCAGGAAACCGGTGGATTGCCTACTGGTATGGCAGGGATAATTGGGTATATAATAGTTATTTATAGTAAAGGTCAATAATTATTTATGGCCTTTTTATCAATAAATATTATAATATCTCCAAATGCACAGCTTGTGAACGCCTGGTGTTATTCTTATAAAAACCTGTCTAATATGTTTAAGTCTTTATCCCTTTTATCTGAAATTTGAAGGTGAACTTCATAACACAACAAACTTCAGGCGGAGTGTATTTTCTTCAAATTCAGTATATTCAGACCACTATTACTCAGTGCCAGAAGCACTTGGAGTGATTAATCAATGTTTTACAAGAATAATAAGAGAGTTATCTTTTTAATGAGACCAAAATCATGCATCTGGTGCAAATGGTTGAAGAGCAGCTTATAATATACTTTGGGTATGTCGTTTGTAGGTATTTTTGTATTTTCGAGTAAAGTCCCCCACCCCTTAAGAGGTTAAAGAAACCCTCACTCGACCCCTCTGAAGTGAACAACTACAGACCTGTCTCTCTTCTTTCTTTTCTTTCCAAAACACTTGAGCGTGCAGTCTGTAATCAACTCTTGTCTTACCTTCACCAGAACAACCTTCTCGATCCGCACCAATCTGGTTTCAAGGCAGGCCACTCAACTGAGACTACCCTCCTCGCTGTCACTGAGGAACATCATGCTGCTAGAGCAGCCTCCCTCTCCTCTGTTGTCATCATTCTGGACCTTTCTGCTGCATTTGACACAGTGAAGCACCAGATCCTCCTCTACACCCTCCAAGAACTGGGAGTCTCAGGCTCTACTCTCTCCCTGCTCGAATCCTACCTAAAGGACGGCACCTACAGGGTAACTTGGAGAGGGGCTATGTCGTACCCCTGTCAACCCACCACCGGGGAACCTCAGGGCTCCATCCTGGGTCCTCTCCTCTTTTCTCTGTACACCAACTCAATTGGCTCTGTCATTCACTCTCACGGCTTCACCTACCACAGCTATGTAGATGACACCCAGGTGGAGGCACGGATCTCGGCTTGTCTGGCTGATATCTCTGTATGGATGGTGTTGTGGAAGTTTTCCTGCTTTACTCTGGAGAGATGTAGATAAAATCAAATAAATGGTGATAGAGACAGAGTTGTCTTTGTGCATTTATTTGTGGCCACAAATGGCACCAGTTTCACAGAATACAGCGTAGTCTATGGAAGGGCACAGGTTGGAAGAAGACACATAGGCATTTTATACAATTTGGTTTGGAGACGAGGTGATGAAAAACCACAGGGGGCCGAGCCAAACTGCACTTTGATGCTTGTAAGGTAATAGTTATGTAAACAGAATATTGGGTGATACACTCAATACTGTGTGTACTGTGTATACGGTGTGTCCTGTCTTTTGTTAGTTAATCAGTCTAATCAGGATGCGTCTGTCTTTTATTAACATGAAATGGCAGTTGGCCCTGGTTTGATTTGACCGGCACTCCTACGTTAGCATCAAATGGCAGTTGGCTTGTTTAACATAGGAAACTTATATAATTAAAACAGTAGACATTTAAATTGCTATTACATTCCTCTCTTTTGATCATATTTGATCATCAAGAATCTCAATAAAATGATAGATAGGTAACATAGGACATCAATACATACTGGCACCTTGCAGTCTTTAAGTAAGTACATCATAAATATGTCATGGAAATCTAGCTGGGTTTTATATTTACAGAGCCATGAGGTAGATAAGCATTAGTGAGAGGTAGGAACAGAATTATACTTCGGTGTCTGAACATTCAGAATCTGTGTACAGAAATTTACAATCTTCATGTTGTGTTTGGTCCTTGTCTGGGAGTGAAGTGTACTGAACGAATGCTGTGGAAATCATGTTAGATACAAGTTTTCTGATTAAAGGAACAACACAACAGCAGCATGTGGAAGCAATGATGAGTAATGGCGTCAATATCCAGGCTGCCCATGCTTCCCATCCGCCCCCAGTGAGCCAGGACCACCACTCCCAGCCAGAGCTAAGGGGGACGTCCTCGGCTTTCATGTCAGCTAAGAGGGCGTTGAGATGAGATATGGTTGCAGACATGTTTTGGGATGCATCGGGTATGTAGGTACAGCATGAATCACCTATAACGTGGCACAGACCTCCCTTGGAGGCAAACACGAGGTCAAGGGCGAGTTGGTGCTGCAGCAACATGTTTCTGGAGGCTGCCATGTAAGGGGTTAGAGCCGTGAAACCAGAGATCACGATGGCGGTCAGATTTTCTACCGAGGCATGGAGTTTGTCTATGTTGTGAGCATTGTTAACTGCACCCCACCATGGGAAAATTGCCCCTGGGCTAATCACCTCTCTTTTCTGAGCATGGTGACTGGGGTGTCTGAACTCAGGGTAGTGATGGGTAGTATACATCAGGGTATCTAGAATGGTGATGGTTGGAGTTAAATCAACCATAGCACAGGTTCCTGTCCAGACGGGGGACAGGACTTGGTACAGGGAATCACCGCAGAGCCACACATAGGCCTGTAAGCTTCCTGCTCCAGAATCACTTGACCAATAGACATTCCTAGATAGATTGGAGGACAATTTTGATAGGTTAATTCTGTTTGGAATATTTGGCTCTACACAGGTTAATTTGTTATACTCTCTTTCGCCGCAGGTGGAATTGAGGATTATTTTACATAAATGGTCTGGTATCTCTCCGACGAAAAACTTGGATGGGGCAAAGTTATTAGGGACATGATATCTTCTTATGCAAACGGTATGATGGAGAGTATTGAGGTGACTAGAATGCACTCTGGAGAGTGGTGTGAAAGTATTGAACGAGTTTACCATTACAGTGGAGGCATTAGTGGAACGGATTTTTGCCTTTTGAAGGTAGTTACACGCGGTTGGGATATCCATGGAGTTAACCTTGTACCATGAATCTCGAGCTTTGTGACCGGGACGAGTAGATATTGGGTTAGTTAGGGCTATCAGAGCACAGATAACTTCAGTCTTGGATAAGGATCTGGGTCTGATCGGGAGTGCCATAGAGGAATCTTGAGGGAACAATGTACACGCATAGCATGACGTGTTCTGGCCTGCAGCATGTAAAAAATAATTTATCACGTGCCACCACGAGTTTGTCCCTAGATTCATATTGGATACCCAGGCATCTGGATCAGGGTCGTTGTGAGGATTTGGAGTGCGTTGCAAAAGAGTGGAAGTCCCTATAGATTGTAATACTGTGGTGGTGGGTACAGAGGGTGATTTTGTTTTAGGTATAATGTCTATATAGAAGGTGCCGCAAGGATCAGTGCCAGACACATAAGCGCAGATGACGTAATAGCCTTTATCCTTTTTGTGAGCATCGCGGAGCTGTAATAAAACAGCTGTCCCTGTGGAGCTGATGTCTGTTTTATCGTCCTATAGAGTGTACCCCCAGTCTTCATGTGATGTAGTCCAGAGGACAAGAGCCCACCCTCCTGAACAATGAGTGGCGGTGTAGCCACCATTTTCGACATAGCAGATGTACATATCGGCCCATCCAAGCTTCTTTGGATCTAAACCTGTCATGTACGCACATGGGTCTAATTTCACAGTACTAGTGGAGCCTTCCTGCAGGGTAATATTCTTTTCCCCTCGTTTCACCAATCCGTCTTCCCATCTACTCCTACCCTCTTCGCCAACGTATCGTTTATGCCTATGGATAGTCTCTGTGGTGTCTATTATTATTTTTTTAATATCTCCTTCTTTGGACGGATGAACTAGCCATGGTCCTAGGACGAGAAATGTGGGGACCAATAACGTTGCGACGCTGATGATACAATAGACTATTGTTCTTTTTTCCTTTAGACAAAACCTCCAAACACGGCTACCTTTTTCTTGAATTTTGGTAAGGGTGATCATTTTGCTCTAGTGGATTTTCTCCCAATGCTAGTGTAGCCAAAACCCCAAACAATGCCTAAACAAATGAGAAAAACACAATTTGCCCAGAAAAATATAAACAGTAGCTAAGTATGGTGTGTGTGTGTGTGTGGTGTGGTGCTGGTGGTAGTTTGGCACACTACTTGTCGTCGTCTGTTTCTTTGTTCTTTTCCTGATGCGTTGTTACGGCTTTGCAGTGGCTTGCATGGACCCAAGTAGCTCTTTCTGCAACCTTTATTGCCGTCTGGGTGACGAGGAGGATGAGGTATGGACCCTGCCAAGGACTGGTTTTCCAGCTCTTTCTGCGGAAGTCCTTGATCAGCACCGTGTCTCCGGGCTGGTTTATAGAAAGTATTTATCTGTTGATGAGGCCATTGATTTGGCAGAGGAGGTTCTTGAAAACCATCCAGATGAGCGTTATCTGAAGGGATGTGCTGCACTCTGCTACAGATGGAAGATCTTTGACAATGACAGTCTTCCAACACAAAGCCTGATGGACAGAGCAATCAGTCTCCATGAAGAGATGATTTCTCTTTACCCTCGTTCCTCACTTAAGAAGAAAATAGAACTTGCACATATATATGTAAAGTCAACTAATGGCCTAGCTAAAGCTGAGCAGATATACCAGGAACTGCTAGAAAGGGATCTTGAACCTGTAGACAAACAGATGCTTTACTACAAATACGCAAAACATTTAAACTTCCATGGACAGGATCGCAACAGGTCACTCGGATATCACATGCAGGTGGCAGAGATACGGCAACAATCCTTCTTTCGTGAGAAAAGCATCAAAGTTCTGGTGAACATTAGAGACAGAGGCAGGGACAGAATGTGTAGAGAAATAGAGGAGTTTCTGGAAAACCTGCAAGAGCCATAGTGTTTTTAACAGCACTGGTTCTGAATCCAGAACAAATATAGGTATTGCATTAGCAATAACATCTGTATATACTTATTATTTTGATTACTTACACGTTAATTAAGTTGCACGTTTTTTCTCTCTTGGTCGTGTTGTCCAGAAGGCAGCAACACCCACACTCGGAACATACGATCAACTCATTGTTGGTTTTAGTCTATAAATGGCTAACAAACAAAAGAACCTGTATATTTTGAGCTGTCTCCTTTTAAGGCAGGTTTCAACAAGTGTTCATTGAAGACAACACATATCTAAATACCTATACATTAGCACTGAAAAACTGCCAGCTGTAGTACACAAGTACAAATGTGTTGTAAATGTTAGTGAATAATAAAACTTGGATTTGTAATGCAGCTTAATTTGTTCTATCACCTGAATTACAGCCAAATGCAACTGATTGTTTTCATGTATGTAAGCTGTGTCTCAGTTGTACATTCTATAAATACTATGAAATATACATTACTAAGACATTCTGTTGGACGTCAACCAAACTACAACTTTTAAAGCTACTGCCAACATTATATTTGAAAACCTTTAGAGAAGCAAAACATTAGTTAATTCATCGTTTTCCAAAAACTAAAATCACAGTAACACTGAATTTTATGTTTGAGATTTCAGAATAATTCCTTGGAAATAATAATTTGGTACTAATTACAGGGGAAAACAGTAATTTCCTCAAAAGAAATGCTGAAGTTTTTCCCAAGTAAAGATGAATTCATTTATTGATTGATGATTGAAAACTTTATTGGAGCCTTGTTTAATAATATAATTTCCCAAAGACAAAGTATAAATGTTTGCATGTTCAGCCGACCTTTTGGCAATATAGTGTAACATGAAACCCATAGACTGTTGAAAACACAGCTGTAATATTTGTATCATGTCTTATTTTACTTGACAAAGTTCCTTGTAAATAAAATCTCAGGAGCATCATGTCATGTCTCGTCGAGTTTGTTGAGTTTTTCATGTTGTAACTTCCTGTTTTGTTGTGTAACTACCTCTTGTTTCTCAATCCAGATCCCTTTACTTCCTGTCTTGGTGTGGTTTCCTGCCATCTTCAGCCCCGCCCCTGATTGTTTCCACCTGTTCCCCCTCACCTCTTGTATAAATTGTCCTGTCTCCCCTTGTCTTGTGCCAGTTTGTCTTGTCATATCATGTGCAAGTACCAGTGTATCAACAAGTGTGATTTTTCAGAGAAGTTTGTATATCCTCCTAGTGTGTGCTTTGAGTTGATCATCGGATTTATTGAAGTAAAGTATTGTTTTTTACACTTTACATTTGTTTCTGGAGTCGTACGTTTGAGTCTTCCTTCCCTGTGTCCGAGTCGTAACACATCAATCATGAGTTGTATGTCGTCGTCTTTCCTCTGGATTCAAACAAACTTCCATAAAACACACGACTAAGGAATCAGGGTCTTTATTTCTGACAAATGTCAGGTCAGAGTGTGAAACTCATTCTTAACATACAGAAACACATTTTCTACATTTACACAGATCCAAAAGTTATCAATAATAGCTGTAAGTATCTGAAGACGGGGCGTACTGTAAGATTGCTCTCTCTCAGAGGGTGTGAGAGAATATATACTGTCCATACACACTGCTGAGACCGGAGGGCTTTACATTGTAAAATCTTAGACATGTCGGTGGTCCAACATCGAAAATGGAAATGACTTGTAAACTTAAAATAAAAAAAACTCAAATTTCGTACAAGATTTAGAAGCAAGTTCTATGACCGTTTGGAGGTAAAAAATAAAAAGGGAAGATATATAAGAAACATCACTCGTTTCCTCTTCGACTCTTCTTGTGACTCTTTTTTGAACTCCTGTGATGTGAGAGAAACAAAATTACTTTAAATGGAAATAATTAAACAAATAGTTCATAACTAATTACTTAGAAAAGAAATCACACTGGAGATATAGGAACATTAAATACCCTGTTTGTTTCATTTCAGACATTATTGTAAAATAGTGACAACACACAAAGAGTGCTGGGCGTCTCCTTAAATCCATTTTGTTAATGTGCTGAAGATCGTGTGTTGCGACTGAAAGCTCCAGAACAGCTACTCAATTAACCTTGACGTGAGATTGTTTTGTTTGTACTGCTTCCAAGGTCAAGAATCCTTTTTTATATATACTTTAAAATGAAAACAATTATGTGAAAAGTGGGAAAACTCCATCTGCTGGTGAAGATCGTGTGATACAATAAAGATATCCTGAAAACTACTCTAAAGACTCTGTGGAGAGATAGTTTTGGTACAGACTAAAATGTACCTGTGGCACTGCTATCAAGAAGCACCAAATACTGAAAGTTGTCAGATTTGTAAAGTTAATGGCTTCTTCTTTGTGCACAGTTCCTGATTTAAATTAGTTAAAAACTGTATTTTTAGGCAAAGTTATTGTTCATCTGCTTGTGTTTAGACAACATTCAGTAACTTTCGCTTCTTGTTTAAAAAAAACATGTTTATTATATGGGATCGAAAAACTTGGAACTATACCCTGACCCAATATATGCAGATAGAAAAATGGTTATAATTTTGTGAGTAGATGCAACATTCTTGCATGTTTAAGCAACAACAGCATCATCACTCACCTCTCTGGGGACTTTGAGTGGCTGCGATGTCTGTGGCTTCTGTGATGACCTGGATCAGAATAATGATAGCATAAGTACCAAACAACCATCCTCAAAACATCATTTACAGTAAGGATTTGTTTCTTCTTCTACATACTCATAAGAATCAAGTATTGTGAACATCTGGGTAAAACTTTGAATTCAAATAATAAAGAAAACCAATTGAAGAAATAAAAGTTTGACCGGAACACGAAAACTAAATGACAACGACATAAAATAAAAACCTCATCGAGCTCATCTGTCCAAATAAGAGGAGGTAGAATCAAAGAATAACTTCCTCTCATTCACTGTGGTGTTCACAGTTTAGTACAAATACAATTCAATAAGTGAAATGTCTGCAAAAGAGTTCTCAACAAATTCTTATTAGGGTTTTATCTAAATGACCTCCCTGTATACATCCATCCATCTATTATTGTACAGCCACTATAGGCCAGTAGTAGAGCCTACTCTTAAAGTTTCT